>NW_021940918.1:819913-894735 GCF_004337985.1 Pyricularia pennisetigena
ACGTCTCTAAAAACAATCGGGGGACATTCTAACCGAACCGTCACGGCGGTAAAATTGTAGATGGTGTACCCGATTTAACTTGCTAGTACTACCCCAGATGTTGAGAAAATGGGGAAACGGAAGGAAGCGAGTGTGATGCGCCCACAAGCCTCGGCGCAAAAGAGAAAAAAGGACAAAAATCTTCAATCCGCAATTACGGAGAGCGCGAGCGTAAGAGAGAAAAAAAAAATAGTTCCAAAGCTGACTGTATTGTGCAAGGGCTGGCTAATGTGGGCTGACAGCCCCGTGCTTACGGTATCACGACGTTGATTCTGCAACCTTTTCTTTTTTTACGCGCTTCCTTTTCGAGCTGCCACAGATCCCAAAATTCGACGAAAAGGAGAAAGAAAAGAAAAAGAATAGGAGAAGTTGGTTTCATCTGAGGATCCCCGCTTGCGCAAGTTGCTCGGCTATTTGCCACGATACCACATGCGGACCCTATGCGATATGTTTGGGAACACTTTTGAGACGATTTCACCTTCCAACGAATTCCCAGAGACGGTATTTCCCGGTCAATTGCCGTACATATGTTCGCGCTCGGCGCCGCAGAGCGTCGGCCGATTCTCGCCCTGGCCAGTAACTGAGGAGCTATTCCTGTCGAAATATTCAATTTCGTACCGCTCTAATACTACGTAATGTTTAGTTACGCATCATCAACGCCAGGTTCCATTACTTGGCGCTTTGAGGTTTAAAATTCGATTCCACACATCCTTCCTCAAAGCTACGAGTCAAACCCGAGATCTTCTTAGTGATCAAAAAAAAAAAAAAAAAAAAAAAAAAAAAACACCCTAGCAGTGTTCTGGGGTACAGATTGTGATGACAGGATGAGGATACTTATCTACAGGGTAGAAGACAATGGAGAGAGAACTTCTACAGTCCTGTCCTGATTCAATGTGGATCTGTGTCGTAAATGCGCCCAGTTCCCGACCACTGGTATCGTAACCAAGTCCGAGTTGCCGCTTTCCTCTCTCATGCATCTTAAACAGTACATCTTTAACCGTGAGTAAAAGTAGTTGTTGGCTCTGAGTTTCTCAAGGATGCTCCCTTCTGCATCATGGCAGTCGGAGACCGACGAACTGGTACTATACCCAATGTAGGTATAGTTGTACGGAGTACGTCAGACCATCGGCGGGACTGCTGTTTTACCCACGCCGAACATTTATCCATCGGAAGGTTTCGTGTCTCGGTCAATTAAATGTGACGTGGGTTCACATCGACCTTCATATTCCTACAGCCGCCGCGGTTGCTGTCATCGCCCGCGAAAGGAGCTTGGACGTCCCGTAATCAGAACAAACGATCATGTTACAGACATAGCTCGTCATCGCTACTCGGCTCTATCGGGACAGATGTCAACCTCCGCCTCTTTCGGTTCGCTGAAACAGAGCTGGAGTCGCTCGGTTCACGCCGTGACTGCTGCCGCATATTCACTCGATCGGCAATTTCTCGTAAAGGTAGCCCTATTGTCGTCCTCCGTCGCTTTGCCGGGTTCTCGTAATCATTGAAAATGTTTGGCTGCGGGTTATTAATGCCCCGGCTGCTGCTTCTTGATGGTGAGACGCGCGGCTCCTGGGCCGGGGTTTTTGCCCCAAGTCCGCACCTCTGCTCATGATTGGTACCTATTTTACGGCCTGCAGCTGACTTGGAACGTAATGTTCTAGTCATACAGTCATGCTTCGGTGTTTCCGCCTCATTTGTCCCTAACATGGCCTTCCTTGGTTGTCCATCTGCCAAACATGCCCCGGCAGGGATGACTTGGGCGACAGAGGTGACGGGCAGCGAAACTTTCTGCTTGCCCACGACTCGCTCGATACTGTGTGGTCGAGCTTGTCTGTTCCTCTGCTCACTGTCAGGTTCACGTGTCGCGATGCCACTAATGCGAACCTGGCGTCTCGATGACGGCGATGACGGCTTCTGGGATGCCGTTGGCGGACTAGCAATAACCCATTCACTTATACCTTCTTCCCAGCGGTACCCGGTGAACATATTGGTGGGTAATGCTGAGTCGATTCGTTTCGTCGTTTCCGTCCATCGATGAGCCTCATCGATCGCCTCTGAAGCACGCGATGAGTCCAGTGCTTCTGCGAACGCGAGGTCGCGCAAGTCGTTCGTCCTCGCCGCCAGAGAGAAGGCAACATCTGCTTCCAGTGACTGAAATATTCCTCCATCAAATCCAAGGCCCTGCACCCGTCTGCAAAGCTGATTCAGATATTTTGATGCTGGTGTCGTTGAGCCCCTTCCGCAGCACTGGGCAATGGAGCCGACGAGTGCTACCGCCATATCATAATGCTTTGCCGTTTCTTGGCTGGTTCTGGGCTCTTGCCACAGTTTTCGGAGCTGGAACTCCACTCCTTCATCGTCAGGTTGTTCTTCCTCGTCTGAGTCGCCATATCCGCAGAGGTACAAAGCCAATAGTAGTAAGAAAATGCAACTCCTTTGCCTGATGCCCCGTTTCGTCCTCAAGCTAGCGATGCAGCAATAAAAAATGACTCTGATCCGTTCTCGGACAGCGGATATCCTATTTTGTGTTGTAGAGTTGAACTCTAAAGAAACTGCTTCTTTTCCAATGACCATGATTGTTGCTAGTGGTGATATAGCAGCAACTAGAGCTTTCTGCGATGAATATGCGAGCTCGACTGCCATCTTTTTGGTAGAAGAGTCACCCGTTGCCAGAGGCTTGCGGATAATATTCTGGCAAATGATGCTTATTGTCGTAGTTGCAAAGGCGATAGTTCTTTGACATGCCGTCTTGCGGCATAACACACGAACTGCCATCGACCAGACGGGCCTCCAACAATCTGACAAGACCCAGTCGTGCGGCAGCCTTTCGTTTTGTAAAAGTCTAGAGATGGCCTCAAGGGCGACCCGTTCTCTCTTGGCAGCATCGCCGTATTCAACCATAAGCCTCATCGGCTCCATAGCGCGATCCTCTCCAAAGTTGGTAATCTGTGCAGATGGTTTCGGGTACTTGACATCCGTGACGGATGCCATGATTAGATCAGCTTCTGCATTAGCCTTGCAGTACATGCATATAGAGACGATGATTCCAACAAAATCCACATCCAGCAAGCCATCGCGGATGGCGTCCACCATGATCTGTACGGCATGCGCTCTTGCCACAGTTCTTAGATGCTTGTAGCCTTCACAGGCGCCGAGGCTCTCCAGTTCGCTGTAAATCCCAAAAGAGACCTCGGACGGGTTGAATGCCGCTTTCTCGCCCCTGGCCTCGGCATCCTCCCTTTCCCATTGCTGTCGTCCAGATATGTAAGCAGGTAGCTTCCGTAAACACATGCTGAACAGGGATTTTTTCGACACAGCGTAGTCTGCAGGCTCTGCCGTGGCCCGTAATATAGCCTCAAAAGATCGATTTATCGAGTCCAATATGTTGAAAGCAGCTTCTGACATCCTAGGTCGTAACTTTGCTAGTTCAGCAGTTGTGCCTGGTCGCGTAGAGGTATAAACTCTTCCTTTGGAGTAAACCTGCGTTGACCGTGGCCTGCCCCTCTTGACGGCAGGCTCTAGCCCTGATGGCAACGCCACTGGTGAAGATAACTGGTGACTCCGTATCTTAACCGCGATCGGTGTAGGCATAGCAGTTTCTGAACAAGCAAAGGCCTCGCTAGTGGCGGCTTTTGAGGACAAGCAAGGTGCTGGCGCCTTCTTGATTTTTCTGGACTGTGCCGGGTGTTGCTTTGAAGCCTTGGACGAGTATGTGAATTTGGGTTTGGCCCTTCCGAGACCCATCCGCGGTTCTGCTCCTCGGAAGAAGGTGCTCTCGGCACCGGCCAAGTCGTGAGCCCGGCATCCCGTCGCTTCACTAGAAGGCCGGGCCAGTTCCCTTTGTAAAGCTGATATACTAGATATCAACGGTCGAAGCAACCGATGGCATCTTGTCGCGGTCCATTGATTAAACTCCAAGGATCCACGAAATTCAGGCATGCTAGTGCGACTTTGTCGTGACATTGAAACCATGGTTTCCGGGACTCCCAGATCCGCCGTAGACTGGTGAGATAGCTCGATTTTCATGTCCATTATGGAAGTTGATGATGGTGCTGATATTCAATAATGTTTGAGAGACGCGGTCGAAGCTATGGATGTGTCAATCAACGATATTGCCTGAAGTCCGTATGAAGCCTGTTAAACATTCATTTCTTTTTGATAATACGGCCATCAAAAAAGGTGAATCTGCACAGCAATCATGATCAACGCGTGAAATAGCCAAAGTAGTATGAATGTAAAAGATAGCCGGAGAACTGGAGGAACCCAATCAGACCCAAAAGAACTGCAAGAAGAGTATGTCCAAGGTCATTAAAATTGATGCAACTCTAGTTAGGAATTCTCCCAGAACTCAAATTGGTATGGATCTGTGGTTTCCGAGCTGTGCCTTCAATAAGGTGAGATCGATCCAATGAGCTGGAACAGAGTAAACATAAACATTGGTTTGTTTACTCCATTTCCTTTTGTGGCCTGATAAGATAAGAGGTCGATGGAGACAGCTCCTAATTTTTGCGGGGCAAAATTGTGAATTCTATTGGGCGGGGTTCCACGAAGAGCCATCCGTCCCGACGGACGGATGGAATTTGCAATAGGGGTTTGTCGGTGTGGGTAGTGGTTCGCAACCCATGCGATCAACTCCTTGTCTGGGTGCCACCACCATGTCAAAGTATTACCGAATTTAGGCGTCATACTCAAATGTGCATCATGGTTAATGATAAAGAGCCAAAGATTTCAGGGCAAACGAATTTAAGGAGGTAGACTGTTAAAGTATCGAAAGGAACAAATGTCAGACATGGCTAGTGATTGTGCACAGCACATCTTAGCTGCATTGACTAGACAAATCTTCAGCGGTGGACTCGTGCGATTAAATATTTGGAGCTTGCGGGACAGTTTTTTTTTTTTTTTTTTTTGCTGCGGATTCGGTGCGGGACTCGAGCTCAAATGGATGTAATAAAAAAAAAGTCGATGACAGCAAGTCACTAACAGCCAGTACCGTCCCTCATAACTGAACCCAGCGGGTATTTCCGGCAAGTGATCCCTGCCCTATACGTCGCGTGCCCAGTGGATTTACGCGATTGCAATGCAGAGAGGAGAGAGGCTAAGAAAAATTTCATGACTCCAAACTTTTCTTCTCAACATCTCCTGCAGTGGCCGTTTTTTTTTTCTTTAGGTGTTCAAAAACGGGATTAATTCTTTGCATTTGAGGGTTTCATCCTTCTGTCTAGACACTCAATTCTATTCTGAACCCTTCTGCAGCTACTTGCCACTTTTGGCGTTCTTTTTAGAGCTTCTAAATTACCTTACCTACTACCTTTTTTTTTTCCCACCCCCATCCGCCCTACCAGGAAAGAAAAAAAACTTTCTTTACCAGCAACGCACTTTCCTTGACGGTCTTTGTGCCGGGCTATACCCTTCAAATAATCTTCAACATGGCTGAAAAGACGAGCGGTGCTGCTGCACCTAACGGAGGTATGCCTACCAACCTCGAAACGGATTGAGAAGGAGGGTGACCGGTTGCCTGTATTGGATCAGGACTAACGATGACGCCTTTACCAGCTGCTGATGCGCCCAAGTCGACCCCCGAGCAGGCACAGGATGTGGCTAATGTTCCCGTCACCGACGAAAATGGCGAGCAGATTCCAGAGGGTATGCTTGAAGCCAGCAAATATAACTTCTTGGCCCCTGAATTTGCTGTGGATACTAACTTTGCATTGTACCATAGACACTGTTCTGTCTCTGACCATAGTTCTCCCTCAAAACTCCGAGAAGATACCCATTGCTGTCTCCCCCCACGAGCAGGTCCATGAAGTCAGACAGTCCATTATTGAGATGCCCAACGCCTTGCAATACTCGTGCTTTCACCTGGAACACAAGGGCGAGCGCATCAACGACTTTGCTCAAATATCCGAGATCAAGGACATTGCAGATGGTGATGAGATTCATCTTGTCGAGGACCCCTACACCGAGAAGGAGGCGCGGATTCACTTGATTAGGGTTCGTGAGTTGATCGGCGCCGCCGGAGACCGGACTGATTCTGTCCAAGGCATCCTCCCAGGCCTCTCGGTATATGACACTGTTGCCGCCGAAGCTCGCAATGCCGCTGCGGTAGGAGAATACGACTTCAATGCTCGGCCGAACGTCAAGGCCCTTCTACCAAAGGAGAACGACCCTCAGCCCAAGACTGTCAAGGCCATCCAGGTTTCTCCATGGAACCCTCCGCCAGCACACTTTAGGCAGAAGGGTCATTTGCTGTACCTCATCATCACGACCAACGAAGGCGAGCAGTTCCAAATCACGGGGCATGTTGGTGGATTCTTCGTCAACAAATCTTCAAACAGCAAATTCGACCCGTTACCCCGTGCAGGTCCTAAGGGGTACGCTGCACACTCGCTCCTGACCCTGATAGAGCAACTCTCGCCCTCTTTCTCCAAGGCCTTTGCCGAGCTTCAGGAGTACACCAACCAAAGGGAACCCCTTTCCACATTCCAGATCACAAACGCCATCCCTGCTGCTCCTTGGCTGGTTCCGTCTGCCAACTCACCTGCCTGCACACATACACCTGATATTACCAGAACTCAGGAGTCCTTCCTCGTCTCTGGTGTAGAGAACACCGACACCTTGAGGGATTGGAATGAAGAGTTCCAGTCCGCAAAAGAGCTGCCCAAAGATGGTGTGCAGGACCGTGTCTTCAGGGAACGCTTGATCTCCAAGTTGTTCGCTGACTACAACGACGCTGCTGCTCGGGGCGCCGTGCTCGTTGCTCGTGGCGAGGTTGCGCCCCTGAACCCGACCGAGGGCAAGGACGCGCAAATCTTTGTTTACAACAACGTCTTCTTCTCATTCGGCGCTGACGGTGTCGGTACATTCACGTCTGAGGGTGGCGATGAAGCAGCGCGGGTCGCTACCGCCAAGGATGTTTCTGGTGTCAAATTAGTGAACCAGCTGGACATCGATGGCCTTTACACCCCCGGAACCGTGGTCGTCGACTACCTCGGAAAGCGCATTGTCGGCCAGAGCATCGTTCCCGGCATCTTCAAGCAGAGAGAGCCCGGAGAGAACCAGATCGACTACGGCGCAGTTGACGGCAAGGACGTTGTCGCAACCGATGAGCGGTTTGTTCCTCAGTTCCAGAAGCTTTCAAAGGCACTGAAGGTGAAGCCGCATGCCGTCTGGGATAAGGAGGGCAAGCGCCATGACCTTGAGGGATCCGTTGAGACAAAGGGTCTTGTCGGAACCGATGGCCGCAAGTACGTCCTGGACCTCTACCGCATCACGCCGCTGGATGTGTCATGGCAGGAGGAGGTTGAGGCAGACTCGGACGGCCCTGAATACCCCCATCGTATGACAGTGCTGCGCCCCGAGCTGGTTGAGCTTTTCGTGAGACAAAAGATGCGGGAGTGGGTCTCTTCAGAGGTGGCCAAGCGTGGTCAGGCTAAGAAGGAGCAAGATGCGGTGGAGGAGAAGAAGGAGGCCAAGGCTGAGTCCGAAGAGGATAGCGACAGCAGCAGTGAGGAGGAGAGTAGCAGTGACGAAAGCAGCAGCGAGGAGAGCAGCAGTGACGAGGATGAGGAAGAGGAGAAGAAGCCGAAGAAGAAGCCAGTGCAGAAGAAGGCGGTGAAGAAGCAGGAGGTGAAGGATGAGAAGAAGGATGAGAAGAAGGATGAGAAGGAGGCAAACAGCGATAGGATCGATGTTTCCGACTTCTCATTCACCCTCAACCCCGACGTCTTCAGTGGACAGGTCCCCCAGACCGATGCCGAGAAGAAGGCCATGGCCGCTGATGAGAAGGACGTCCGTGACGCCTGCGAGTACCTGCGCAAGACTGCCATTCCAGATCTTCTCAACGACCTTAAGGAGTCTGAGATCAGCTTCCCTATGGATGGCCAGTCTCTCAGCCGACTGCTTCACAAGCGTGGTATCAACCTGAGGTACCTGGGCCAGGTTGCCACTGCCAGCGATGGGCCTCGTCTGCAGTGCCTGAAGGAGGTCAGCGTTCGCGAGATGATCGCAAGAGGTTTCAAGCACGTTGCCGCCAAGCACCTGCGCTACCTGCCTCTTCCCCTCACTTCATCGTGCATCTCGCATCTCCTGAACTGCCTGCTTGGCACCGCATTCAACCCCAAGCCCACAGCTGAGATCGACCCGTCGATCAGGTCGCTGTATGACGATGCAGACCTGGCTTTCGAGAATGTTACCCCTGAGAGTCTCAGGACCTCGATTCAGGACGAGGTTGCGCGCCGCTTCCGCTACACCCTTGCTTCGGACTGGTACAACAACCTTCCCCACCTGCACATGTTGCGTGAGGTCTGCCTGAAGCTGGGTATCCAAATGCAGCACAAGGAGTTCGTTTTCATATCGGATGGTGCTAGCCAGCCCGCGGCCGCCCCGACAACCAACGGAAATGGGAACGCCCCTACCGAGGGCAACAAGAAGAACAAGAAGAAGAAGAAGGCGGCCAGGGATACCTCTCCCGATTCGGTCACCTCTTCATCGAGCGTTCCGCACACTTTCGTCCCAGACGATATTATTAATGTCGTCCCCATCGTCAAGGACTCGTCTCCTCGTAGCGTTTTGGCGGAGGAGGCGCTCGAGGCTGGCAGGATCTCGATCCTTCAAAACCAGAGGAAGATTGGCCAGGAGCTTCTCCTGGAGTCTTTGTCCCTGCACGAGCAGATCTATGGCATTCTTCATCCCGAGGTAGCACGTGTGTACCACTCGCTGGCCATGCTGTACTTCCAGCTGGAGGAGAAGGATGCTGCCGTTGAGCTCGCTCGCAAGGCTGTCATCGTGGCCGAACGAACCATCGGTGTGGACTCTCAGGAAACCCTTTTGGACTACCTCAACCTGAGTTTGTTCCTCTACCAGCTGGGTGACAGCAAGCAAGCTCTTGAGTTCACTAAGCATGCGCTCAACATGTGGAAGATCATCTACGGCCCGGACCACCCCGACATGATTACGACCATCAACAACGCTGCCGTTATGCTCCAGCAACTCAAGGAGTACCACGAATCGCGCAGGTGGTTCGAGGAGGCCCTGCGTATCTGCGATGTGGTCTTCGGCCGGCAGTCGGTCAACAGCGCCACGCTGCTCTTCCAGCTGGCTCAGGCCCTTGCCCTGGATCAGGAGCCCAAGGCTGCCGTGGTTAAAATGAAGGAAAGCTACAACATCTTCCTGGCCGAGCTCGGACCGGAGGACAAGAACACCAAGGAGGCAGAGGGCTGGTTGGAACAGCTGACGACCAACGCCGTCAGCATCGCCAAGCATGCCAAAGACGTGGAGCAGAGGCGGCTGCGGGCCGGCATCCGTTTCACACCCCGGGCTGGGGCTATCGGCTCAACCTCGACCGCAGCGGCCAAGGCGGCCAAGTCGGAAATTGAGAGACCCGCGGCTGCCTCGTCGATGGATTCTCGCAGCATCGACGAGCTGCTCAAGTTCATCGAGGGCACGGACAAGCAGAAGAAGCCGGCGGCCAAGAAACGAACTGGTCGTGCCAACCCCAAGCGCAGGGGTGCCGAGCCCGTGAGCACCAAGGCATGAAAATAAAACTCTTCTTGCTGCCATAGGGATTGCTTAATCAAACTTCATTCAACATCTCGTGCCATCTACTACGAGATAGTAACCCGTTTTTCCATATCTCCTCTCCCAATCTTTTATATGGTATACCGTTTTTATTAACTCCCTCCTGTTTACGGAGAAGGGTTTTTCTGTGTCAAGACGTCTCCATACATCGTCTTTGGCATATTTTTTTTCTCTGTAATCAAAGTTCACACACATCTCCACTGTACGGTCTCGATATAAACGCTTAAAAAAAAAAAAAAAACTTGGCTGGCTGGCTAGCGGGTGGGGGATAGGCAAAACATAAAAAGGGTGTGGCTTGTGGTGCATATTGTACGACTAAGAGTTATTAGATGAGTTGGCGGGTCGCAAAAGCATCATACGCAGCATCGGGAAGGGGGGTTTCGTCTGTTCTGTCAGTATCATGCAATTGCAATGAGAGGTTCGTCATCCAGCATTGGGGGGTTTTGTTTTATCAGTTTCATGACTCTTGACCAAGTTTTTGCTTGGTATTTTGCTGGTGTACTTTGTGCTTGTTTATTGCAACGGCTGCATTGATTGCGAGCCAAGTAAACTTGGAAGGTCATTCAACTTTTGAGGACGTTAGTAATTAACCAACAGCCTTCAAGTAAAGTTGGCAAAAGGTACCGTACTTTATCCTACATTGTGTTGCAACATGAGGCAACACGTGAGGTGCCTATATCCAGCATCCTTGGCGATCACGTTACATCCCCGCTTCGAGTCTTGTCGTTTAACCATTACGTAGCGCACCGGTGCCAAGAAGACCGATGTGGGGTTCTGACCTTGGGCCGCCGCATTTACCGCAACCCTGGTCTTTCCCATTTTGTACCAGGAAAAAACAGAACACCACCCACAGTCTGTTCAGCCTGTCTTGACATGGGGCTTTTAACATAAAGTCAAGTCATTGATTCGACTGGACCGACATCCATGCGGACAGGCAGGATGAGCCAGGCGAACGGCTATCGTACCCCGCTAATGCTACTTGGCTAGACACACCTACCGAGCTTAGCTCCCAACTAGCTTACTTACCCTTCCTTGCCTTCCTTCTTAACAATGTACCTTTTCCCCTCCACATACATACCTTGCCCAACCCCGGACTAATCGGTCTTGGGCAAGGTTCGCCAGCCCCAAAGTACCTTATCTTGGGAAGATAGTCAAAAGGCAAAGCAGCCTTGCCAACAAACCACCCAATTGCACCGCCCATCTCCGCCTGCCGTCCCTTCTTTCGTTCTATCCGCATGACTTTTTCAGCTGTATCAAAGAGACACCCTCACTGCTAGGCTACTGACAGGACTGGCCTTTGTGGCCAAAGTGGCGGCAGACCCGAAGCAAGTTTGACAAGAGGGTTGGCTTGTAGTCCGTCGCCCCCTCTTCTACATTGTCGGGGTGTGATCTGTCTCTGTTTGGGACTTTTCTTTAATTATCGCAGCTTCTGTATCTTTTATTTCTTCAATCTGCCTTGTTCGATTTGGGATTTATTGTCAATAGCAAAACCCGACAAAACCTGCAATATCCTACAATAATCATAAGGAGAACGAATAGCACACCGGTTCAGCGAACGCCACCCACGCGACTTCCCTTCGACTCATTCGACTCAAGTCACACTACCAAAACCCCTCTCTCCAGACAGAAAAGGGTGTTGCTTACCTATTTATTTTTCTGCCGACCTTGCAGTTGATCCGCCATTCCATCCTTCCTCGCTTTGTTATTTTTTGTCGGGTTGGATTCACCTTTTGTTTTGAAAAATCCCCCCGTCTGCCGCTCTGTGCCCACCCAAGAAACTCCGCTTTCGCTCCCAAGCAAACGTTATGAAGGTCGAACCGCGCACCCAGTTCAAAAACAACCACGACCTCCTTAGCTACCGCGCCGATCATCACGACCCCCACACATCAAATCTCCAGCAGCCCGGCCAGCCCACCGAGGACAAGCACGTTCCACTGCAGGTGTCGTTACGGGGTTTCGAAGTTGAGCCCGCAGCGGCGCTCAAAATAAACATCATGGGTCTCGCGTACAACACGTATCTGAACAGCAATAAGATATATGGCTGCAAGAACTGCAAGGCTCACCTCTCTAACCACGAGGACATAATCAGTCGGGTTCGTTTTATCTCTTTTGTTGAAGGCATTCTTTTGTTCAAGACTGACACATGCTTCGTCATACAGAACTTCCGCGGTCAACATGGCAAGGCTTACCTCTTCAGCATGGTGGTCAATGTCGAGACGGGCGAGCCCAACGAGCGCAACATGACAACCGGTCGCCACATTGTCAGGGACATAATTTGCAAACAGTGCAAGGAGATCGTCGGGTGGAAGTATGACAAGGCCTACGAGGCTACGGAGAAGTACAAAGAGGGCAAGTTTATACTTGAGGCCGAGCTGCTGTGCAGTGTATCCTGAGCGCCACGGGATGATATGTTGGGAGAGGTATGTCTGTGTGTAGTACACCACTGCGAAGCAGTATGTTTCTGTTTATACGGGCGAGCAGTCCGCCATGGTAAGACTTGCCTGTCACACCGTTTGGTGCGCTCACCTAAGTCACTGCGATAAGATACGAGGACGTCAAGAGGTGTGCTCATTTTGTCATATCTCTCTCTAATTTCCCTTGCACGCACAGATTACCAATATGATGCCCTTTTTTCTTCTTCTTCTCTTCCACTACTCCCAGTCGGGAAGACGGTCCTCTTTTTGTTTTCCCTCTAGTATTTCATTTGCGAAAGTTTTCCGCACAAGGCGTCAGAACATCTTTATATGGGTTGCGGTGGGGTTCGCTCTTGGTTCATAGGAATACAGTACGGTGATGAATCATACACTATCAACCCAAATACAATTTTCACAACCAATTATCACAATGTGATATATCAAGAGACGTCGGACCATGCGGTTACTGCCCGCAACCGCAAAAATTCTTGGTGTCTCGGGAATACATTACTTCTCGCGACTAGAGGTGATGGCAGATGCCTTGACAGCCCTGCCTCCATCAGGACCCTCTATCCAGATGTCCCACGAATCGACAGACGGAGTTGCCTTGGCGGACGTGATGGATGTGTCGGCTTTCGGGACGCGGCGGACGCAGACGCGCATGGTCTCACCAACATAGAGCGGCGCCAGGTTACGATAGTCGATGCTTTTGATCCAATGGCGGCGGCGGCCGGCCCCCACGGGACCCCCGGTGGCGCCCACGAGTGCCGTCAGCATGAGCACCAGGCTCAGGGGCCCGTGGACCAACAGGTCACGGTGGCCCTCGTGGGTGCGGCAGTACTCGCGGTCAAGGTGGATCCGATGCGCGTTGTGGCTGAGTGCGCTGAAGTGGAAGAGCAGGTGACGGGACGGGGTGAGCTCGAAGCTGTAGTCTGGCTTGTGGGGCGCCGGCGCCCTCACTGCGCTCCTGGTGCTGCTGCTGCTGCTGTTGCCCGGGGTTTGGTTTTGAGCCTTGGCCACGTCCACCTCAACCTCCTCGTCGCGGAGGAACACCAGGGTCCGGCGTTCGGTAATGTTGACGTAGAGCTTCCGCTCGGCCGGGGTCACATTCCCGAGCTTCCTGAGATCGAATTGACTGTACTCCCTCAACAGGTCGACGTAGACCTTCTCCTTGCCTGGTTGGCCGCGGACGGTGACGTCGGCGATGGACTCGTGGCAGCCGCAGACCCTCCCCTTTTCGACCAGACGTAGTCCGTCATCAGTAGTGGTTGTTTCTGAAAAAATCTCACCATCAGGCTTGCGAAGATCGCTCCCGAACTCGATGCTGCCGCCGGCCCACAGACGCCGTGAGAAGCCCGGGCCGGGCGAGTGTTTAGGGTCGGTGCCGTCGGGCAGCAACTCCGACTCGGTCAGCATGGGCGGGAAATAGACCAGGTGGTGGCCCGGGGGCATATGTACAGCCCCGTCGCCTTTGGCCAGGCCCTTTCTGTTCTGGCTGTCTTTGGCGCTGTCCGGGAGATAGTCGGCGAGGGCGAGGTTGAGGAGCTGGGATCGGGTTCGGGATAGGTCATCTTCGATCCAGGCCGGTGGACGAGCCAGCATCTCCTCCCGGAGTCTGGCGGCAAAGCTGTCATTTTCTGCCAGAGAGGGATGGGTGGCATAGGAGCGAGACAGTAGTGCCCTTTGTGGTCCTGCCAGGGGGTGTTGTTGTTGTGATGGTCGACTTGTACGCCATGCTACGCAACGTATGGCTTTCATTGCGACTGGAGTTGATTTTTGTGAAATTATCGGTTATTACTCGGCAGAATAACGGAATCGCCCAAGATTAAAGAAACGCAAAGCAAATGAACAATATGTAGACCTGGCAATCACAAAGCCAAGACGAAGTTAAAATGTTGAGTCGATCAGGAACAAAACAATGAACAACCACCGTCTTGTACACGTGCCAATCACGTGCTGAAACGTGATGGTGATAACTTGTCCGCTTGAGTAGGTATCTCAATGAATTGGGATGACAATCACTTACCCCACCTTGACTTGATCAAAATGCTCAACGCTTGTCCAAAAAGATTCACGCCCTTTTGGGATTCAAGGGCGCCAAATGTTGTTGTCAAGTTGCCTGTAAAAAGCGTTTCTGATCCTTACATGTTTAAAAATAAATGTTATGGAAGTCTGACCTTTTGTGCCCAGTATTTTATGACTACTATCAAAAATAATAAATTTTAATACCATGGATGATCAACATCATCGAGTTTGAACCTGCAACTTACTCATTCGTTCCCTCACTCAAACACCCATATTTTGATGCCTCATCAGCTGGCCATTCAACACACCGTCGTAAAGACCAATATCGAGTACCGAAGCGAATCCTTTTTAAAAGACACATCATGACAGACATACAAACGCGGCGAGAGCCTGGGAATCATGGGTCGTCCGTAGCATATCTAGGACCGCCTGCTTCATACTCCCATCAAGTATGTGCTGCATAAAAACAAGCAATACGCTTTATTCCCTCTCTTGATAATTGATATAATAACCACCCCGCCCAAAAAAAGGCTACCACATCCCTTTTCCCAGGGGACGGATGGTCGTTAGTCCCTACTGCCACCATCAAAGGTACGTCAAGCCTCCCTTTTTACACAAATACTTTTATCTACCCTTTATGCTTTCGTATCGCGTCAGTTATACCAAAAGAGAGACTTTCATCTACACCTTTTCCACCCCCTAACAAATCGAAAAAACAACAACAACAACAACAACAGGCGTATTCGACACAGTCCAAGCAGGCAACGCAGTATACGGCGTGGTGCCCTTTGAAAACTCGACGCACGGCGTCGTAACCTTCACGCTCGACAGCCTGGGCGACCGCGGTGGCGAGTTTGGCGACATTAGCGTCTGCGGCGAGGTCTACCTGGACGTGCAGCACTTCCTCCTGGGCCGGAGGAACCCGGACGACCCGGAGAGCCTCGCGCACATCCGCCACGTCTACTCGCACCCGCAGGCCTTTGGCCAGACGCAGGGCTTCACGTCGACCCGCCTCGCGCACGCCGAGCTCGTCGACGTGAGCTCCACCAGCCGCGGCGCCGAGATGGCCGCCGCCGACGTCTCGGGCACCAGCGCTGCCGTGGCGAGCGAGATGGCCGCCGCGGCCACGGGGCTCGACGTCCTGGCCCGCAGCATCCAGGACCGCGGGGACAACACCACGCGCTTCCTGGTTCTGCGGAGGGGCCCGCCCGCCGTCGTGAGGGAGGAGGCCGCCTTCGCCGTCCCCGCAGCCGCAGCCGCCACCAAGTCCCTCGTGTCCTTCACCGTGCCGCACCGCTGCCCCGGAGCCCTCGCCGAGGTCCTGCAGTGCTTCCAGCGCCGGGGCCTCGACCTCACCAGCATCAACAGCCTGCCGAGCCTGATCCGGCCGTTTCAGTACCTCTTCTTTGTCGAGTTTGAGGCTGCAGATCGCGCGGAGAGCAGCATAGCTGTCGTGCTGGAGGATGTCGCGCGCGTGGCACAGAGCTCACGCTGGTTGGGGAGCTGGGGGAGCAAGCGGTAGTCTAGTTACTTGGTTTTTGTTTGTCTTTCTTTCTTCTTCTTCTTT
Source organism: Pyricularia pennisetigena (assembly GCF_004337985.1). Lineage (NCBI taxonomy): Eukaryota > Fungi > Ascomycota > Sordariomycetes > Magnaporthales > Pyriculariaceae > Pyricularia > Pyricularia pennisetigena. The sequence continues at coordinate 835,532 of NW_021940918.1, forward strand.
TTTTTTTTTTTTTCTTTTCTTTTCTTTTTCCAGTTAAACAGATATAGAAAGGATCAAGGGACTAAACAAGAAAAGTCGAATGTGGAAGAAAAAAGAACTCATCGGGATAGCAACCAAGAATAGGGGGAATCAATATAGAACAACACGGATCAGATAGACATGAATGCGCCAGCGATGGGGAGACCACCCAATAGCAAAATGAGCCGAGTTCATACATAGACGCCAGTAGCAATCATTTGTTAATATGGTCTGCCGTGCCGTGCCGTTCATCACTAGTCTAGTCACACATCACTGTCCAGTCTCCGCTTTGTGCCTTTTCAACAATAACGGGCACATACTATAAGCCAATGGTGGATTTCTCAATCTAGAGTAGATGTTAAAATGAATGTTAGGATAACGGACACCAAGTTCCACATCATGTCGTGGCCGAGATCCGAGCTGCTGGTAGACTACCTAGGAATATCTCCCCACCCGTACAGGCTGGCAGTATCCTCACTTTGCCAGGCAGACACCCACACATACGTCCCCTTTCACCAAGACCCCTCTTAACATCCTTGCCGATTTGTCTTGTCCAGAGCATAGACCATAGACAAAGCCCTGGAAATGACATCTGACTTCTTGAGGCTCCCTTTGACGGTTTGACGGGTTCGTGTGGCGAGGTTGCTCTCTGTATATGCTCTCATCTACATTTGCTTTCGCCGATTCAGACCAAGATCTTGACTTGACTACATAAAGAATGTAGCTGACAGGACGAGCTGCGATGCGAGCTTACCTCACAATCTGATATCTACCGCGTGTAAACACAAACTCAAGAAGCCGTCATCACAGAGCGAAGCGGGCTGGGGCGCACGACTTGATGCCCAACGCTGGTGTTGGGGCTCGACTTGTGCCCCATCTCCATCGCCAATCGCTCTGTCCGAGACAGTTTCGCTGCACGCTGCTCAAAGACGGGCGACTCTGCAGGCGCGGCTACTTGAGTGTAGTATCCCTCGTTCCCAACGAGGGATTCGGTCTGTCAATCTGTTGGGTTGTTAGTTGTATTATTCCCTTTCTCTGAGCTCCGGCCAGGCAACCAGAGGAAGAATATGGTCACGTACCATCGTAGTAGTCGTCATCGTCGTCAACTTCAGCTAACTGCTCAAAGTTCACCTTGTATCGGAGGAGGCCGCCGATACCACCAAAGCCCTTAACGAACTGGTTGCCTTCGGTGGAACGGTCCGAGACGAACTCCAGCGCCGTACCAAAGTCCTTGTAGTGCTCGGCAATCCACTCGAGGAAGGACTCTTGGTTGACAACTTCCATCTCCTGTCCCGTCTCCTTGTCCATGAACTGATCCCGGTTTCCGGTCTCCTGCTCCTTAGTTGTGTGAAGGATTATCTCGGTACCAGTGCTGTCCTTGAGAGTCCAGCGGGTGATCTCCAGGTTCTCGAAAACAATGAGCGTCTCCACAGCACCCAACTCCAAGGCCTTGAGCGTATCCTCAACACCATAGCAGATTCTGCCGGTGTCCTGGCTGATCTCCTCAAAGTACTTGCCAATGAGCTTCTTCTCCTGGATGAACTTGACGTTACCAAGTGTCTCAGACGAAAGCTCAATCGCCTGGTTGAAGCCGTTCTCGCCACCGTACGAAACGTCAACAACTTTGATGACCTTGGTCGCCAGACGGCCGTCAAACATGTCGGAGGCATTAAGATCATTCTTGAAATCAGCCGAACCGGCGAGAATGAGACCAGCAACGTTGACCTTGTCAGCCGTGATAAAGTTTTGCACAGCCAACTCAGCGACCTTGCGAACGTAGTTGTGACGTTTCTCCTCACGCAAACGCGCAAAACGTAGAGCGGACTGACCACCACGTCCGTGCTTCTTGGGAAGATCAACCGAGAACTTGTGGACGATGTCTCGGGTGTTGCCGCTCAGAGTGCCAAACAGAGCTCCGTTACCGTCCATGATGATGAAACCAAACTTCTGGTCTGACTCGAGCAGCTCGGCGAGTGCCTCGGTGTGAAACTTGTTGTCGCAAAGATAGAGTGAGGTGTTGATCGGCTTAAAAGGCTCAAAATCGATGTTGACCTTCCTCTCCTTGCCTTCCGAGGTCAAGATTTCACCACAGTACACGACGAGGCCATTTGGTGGAACCTTATTGTAGAGCTTAAGCCTCTGCTGGGTGGAAGTAATGGCCGAAAGGACAGATTGCCGATTCACGCGAGATTTGATATTCGAGGCAGTACCCTATTGTCGTATTAGCGCCACTAGTCGCGTCGTCGAGAGCCTCCTTCGGTACGTACGTATTCTTCAGCCAACATCTTGGCTGCCTGCGAGATCTGGGCCTTGGGAGCTGTGACAGTGTCGACATGTTAGTCTATAGTCTTCTCTGGCGTTTCTCATGCCAGGCCCTCGGATCAGGTTTGGACAGCAACGTACGGATGATCAACGAGATCATGCTGGTGCCGTTTCCTCTAGCCGCCTCGAGGCGCTTGATGAGCTTCTTCACCTTCCATATCTCGATCTACAAGACAACAAGTCGCACAATGTCAGCAAGAAAAGTTTGACACCAGGATCGACCGTGAAGAGACCGGGTTTCGGCGAGGGACAGACGAATCTGCCCGGCACCGCAAACATGAACCAATTATAGTAGAGCATCAACCGTACGTTCTTCTCAGCCTCATTTGCCTGAGGGTCGCTCATCTTGACAGAATACCCTTACTGGGTCGGTCACAAACTGTGGGAAACAACAAAACTGAAAAAAAGAAAGCCTTATTTCCCGAGGGAAACCGGAGAAGATACGTTCCGACTTTTTTTTTTTTTTTTTTTTTTCTTTTTTTGGAAGATGTGTAGGATCAAGAAAACTGATGGTTTTTTGCGAATGGTAGTGGGGGTGTTCGAAGGAGGGGGGCAGACATAAAGAGCTTTTAGCGCAAAGGGCGACTTTTTTTGTGCCACGCGTTTTGAACTTGGTCACCCAAAAGAAAATGACAAGGGGCAAGGGCTGGGATTGCGGCGGAGACCCTTTTGGGGCCAGTGACCTCACTCTGCTGCGCCAGCTGGTTGGTAACGGGGTACCCAGCAAGCTTGCTAAGCTAATTGTTAGGCCAACATGGCCAACTCTGAATAAAATAGATGACAGCGTTCCAATTTTGTACCCGCACCAAGGCTGACAAGGTGAAGGCTAGTGTGAACGAACGAGTCACTCGAATCACCACCGAAATAGTTTAGAGCGATGGGGTCAAGGCGGAGCTTCAACAACCAATGAAACATGGCCGGGCCACGAGGACTAGGGTCCGCGGGAGCTGCGAGAAAGGGCTGCTTGCCAGCCGGGGAGTTGATGGAGTGCAGGCTAAGAGGTACCCAGCCAAGCCAGCCCCTAACCCCAGATTATGATTGATGAAGTCACCCGGCTTTTGTATCCAAACGACCAACCACCACGCGTGCCTTCGGGTCCTTTGTAGACGCCATTGGAAAACGCTGCGTCCATATTTATGAAGGCTTTCAACTACCGTTAGCGAGTAGAACTTTTACAGTGACCACCCAAATCGGTCCACTGCGAAAGAAAAAGAAACAACCGAGATGGCATCATCGCTGCCGACGCAGCTGGCAGAGACCATCCAAACCGCACACATCAAACGTGAACCGTCGCCCTCGCACGACATCAACCCCTCCACCGCAGCCGACAAGGTCGAGCCTCTTTCGGCCAGCGAGAAGCATCACGATGACGTCGGGAGCATAGACGGCATCTCGGACCCGGAGCCGCTGCATGTCGACGAGGAGGAGGAGGATGAAGACGACGAGGACGACGAGGACTTTCATGCGCTCAACCGCCGGAGGCGGAGGGCCAACCTCCCGCCCATGCCGGATTTGCGGTTTGAGCAGAGCTATCTCAGAAGCATATCCAACGCGAAGACGTGGTACAAGGTTGCGTTCATTACGGTCTGCGACCAGGTAAGCAACACCTGGGGTGGTGGATGAGCTCATTCACCTGATGTTGATGAACGAAAACAAGACTGACATGGGCTCGATACGGCAGGTTATGATGCCCTTGCTTCAAGGAACGCTTTACAATCTGGCATGGTGCGGATGGCAGTACTGGAACAAGACGGCTCAAATACACGGCTCAACGGCCGGGGCTAGGTTGAGGCGGTGGTGGTACGGGGTCAACAACTGGAAGATTCCTCCCGAGAGGAGGAGAAGGTAGACTCCATAGATGGATGAGTGATTTCTTAGACGAAACAGAGCGATTTCTGGTATGACATGGTCTGCACTGGACATACTTGGGTCCACGTTCGCGAGATACACAAGTGCAAGGTCTTATTGTTTGGCATGTTTTTGCACTACTACAAGCCACTTGGATACAATGGTGATTAATGTGTAAAGGATTGCTTGATATCTATCATGAGCTAATTCTTGCAAAAGCCGAGGCGACATGTCGCAGAAGCGCCTCTTGCTTCTATAGCTCAAGCTCACAGCTTTTTTCTCTCCCTCTCTTCTTTTTCTGCCTTCAAAACCAAGATCTAGAAACCTGATAATATTTGCACCACAAGACTACAAAATGGAAGACGGAGTGTGCAAGAAAACAGGTCTCGAACATGCAAAAGACTGCCAATATGCTGCAACAAGTTAATGAATTTTGGTACAAGGCACCCAATGGCAGTCAAAGCTCCGGTGATGTGTCGTTCTTGACAGTACTAAACATCAATCGGGGTTGCAAGTTGCGATGTCTTCTCCGGGCTTCGAATCGCCAAAGATGTGGTTGGCAAATCACGCCCAGGGTCGTTGGCACCCGAGCTAGATTGCGCAAGAGGCTTATTTGTAGACTTGGTTTGATCCGGCTTCCTACCAACTGAAACGCCGTCGTCATCGTCGGGAATAGGAGATTGGAGAGTAACCTGCGGTCGTTCTAGTCTTGGTGGTGTTGCTTGACGCTGCACCGTCTCGCCGGGCTTGCTGCTCTCGGAACTGCTTGGGCTTACTTGCGCGTTGTCACCAGTCAGCTTCTCGGCGGATTTATCTGCCTTGGTGTACCTGCCAGTATGACGGTCATATGAGACCTTCACTGGAAGTTTCACCACTAAGCTCGAGTCGACTTCGTCGCCATCGAGCATGTCCGCGTCTTCCTCAAATTCATCGTCGTCATCCTCACTCTCGTCAGGAACATGCTCGTCACCCTCTTCATCATCACCAAAGTCAGGCTCACTATCATCATCGGGCGCGTCCGAGTCAAATTCGTCACTCCCATTGGCCTTTTTGTTAGATGACTTTCCCGACCAGCCGTTCGTTCCGTGGTTGACAGCGGCAGAGCGGCGTGGCCTACCATTCGGCCCTGCGGACACGCCGTCATCTTTCATCTCGGTGTCGCCATCATAGGATGCTACGCTGTCCGTGGCCCCGGGAGCACTGCCTAGCATATCGGCGTTCAGCCGGTTCGGTGCCCGTATCTGACGGCCCCGTGATGTTGTGACGGGGCCGGCAGGCTCGGCCGGCGTTTGCGTACCATGGCGCGTAGATCTTCTCGTCGCAGTCGAGTCGCTGTTGAAATCGTAGTCGTCTTCATCGAAAGTGTACTTTGCACGCTTGCCTCGTGTTCGGCCTTCATAGAGGGAGAAGCCCGGCTCGGGGCGCTTGAACTGCTGCTTGCGTGCGAGACGGTATTCGCGACGTCTCAGTTTCTGTATATGGTTAGCAACGATCCCCGTCCATCCAAAAAGAAGTCTGGCTTTAGAGACTTACCTCAAGCGCATCCTCAAAATGTGGTATGTGATCTTGTAACCTTTGGCTCAGTTTGCGCGCCTTGGGCCCACCATCATCGGTCAACAGCTTATCTGTCAGGGCATTGACCTCCTCTATGCTACCGGCGACACTCCACCATGTACGTTGGAAACCGGCAGGATTGCTCTCGCGATATATACGGAAGGATGTGTCTCCGGGGCCTTCAACCAGAAAGTACCGCCGTCTGTCGCTGTCGGAGCCCAGAGGCTGAACTGAAAGGGGTTGGTTCAGGTCGTCGTCCATGCGTTTATTCTTGTAAGCAGAGTCGATGATGTCCTTGACAGTCTTGCAGTACTGCATCGTCCAAAGGATGAATGTTCGAAGGAGGTCAAGCTGTTGGCGGGCGCGTTAGTAGACCGTCCCTGCATTAACCAATATGCAAGTAGGGTAGATCAAAATGGTGGCTTGAAAAATATATAATAGCGGCTGGAAATCATTTAACCTACTCTCTGAACTGGTGTCATTGAGGCAAACGTCGCTCCGCCAGCCAGAGGGCTCTTTCCGTTCCAGCTCGATGGCCATGACGATTCGTGGGTTTTGATCGCATCCTCGACTGCTCTGTTGTAGTGTCCAATTCTGTTCAGGTTCCCGGAGTTGGTAAGTACGTAGCCAGCATGGATTTGACGTAAGGTCTGCCTGGCGATCGTGGTGAGTTGTGAGTGAGGACCTACTTGATCTCTTGCTGGCGATTGAGGAGGAGCTTCAAGATGGCGCACAAAAACAGCTCCACTCGATCACCCGGGGTTGAGTCGACAATCTCTCGTTCGAGTTCCTGAGGTCCAAATGTTGCTAGGTTCTTTGAGAAAATATCGTTGAATTTGGCTCTAAACATAACAATGAACTGTGATTTTTTTTGCAGGTGGTGGCCATCTCCAAAAGTTAGCAAGGCTGTTTGTTTGTTGCCTTTCCGGACCTAGGCAACGTAGCTAACCCCTCCCCCCAACGCCCACATCAAATATTTGAACGCGATATCTCGCGTTGTCCCGCTTTTGCGACGCGACTTCTTTTTTGGAAAAAGAACAAAAATTAAATACTCACGGCAATGTCTGGATTATCCGCGAGAACATATTCATGAGGCGGAGAAGGTTCTCGCTTGCGAGGTGGTGGTGAGTCTTCCTTGGGTGCAGCCTCGTCCTTCTTAGGTACGGCGTGGAAGAACTTCAAGATGCCATCCTGTCGCTTTAATTGAACGTCGGACTCGTCTCCAGATGGCGGTGGAGAAAGCGAATCGACAGAAGACAAGGCTGAAGAGTCGTCGTCTGACATTATCGTGTTTACAAGATTGGTATCTACCTCAATCTTTTCTGGTTCTTGCCGGAGCCTTGTCGTTGCTCGGTGCAAACGAGATGGGCCACTGCTACTTTGAAGTTTGTAGTTGCAGGGATGGGTGGTGGAGGAGGCGAGGTTGGCAACCACGAGAATGCCGCTCAGAGTTCGAGGATTCCCACCATTTCGCCCACGCACTAGGTCAAACCCACTTATCCCGAGCTGCGCGCACTCAACTCAGGCATGACGGTCATGTGATAGGTAAGAATGGTAGGTAAGGTATGTATCTCATTAAAGAGAGAGTATGGACAGTTGTACATTTCAGCCAGTAGTCGGCAGCGTGGCAACCTCGAAGTTCTCTGTGCCGCAGCCATTCTTGGTCCCATCGAACCATCCGTCTTCTTCTAGTGTACTGCAAAGTGGAGGGACGGCAGCTTTGATCGGTTCCAAATCCCAACGCAGACTGTATCCCATTGAAGAAAGTCTCACACCTGGGTTGCAGTATAACGACTCCCATTCTCACTCAAGCCTGCAGTCCGCAACCCTGTTACCTCTTTTGAGAGGCCAATATAGCGACCCATGAAAACAAAAACAGAACACGACGTTGACGTCTTCCAAACCCATCGCATCCAACAAGACCAAGAATGTAACAGTGGCATGTACGATGAAAGGCCTTATGAGGACTGCCTTGGGTGGTGCTGTTTTTGAGGCCTGTTCTGGTTGGTGGTACACACCGCTTGAGGATTGTATTTCTTTGTCAGCGTCTGTCGCTTAGGATATCTCCACTCACTCGCTTGTCATGGGAGAGTTTGGACCAGCACCGAAGCACAACATCCCAAAATGAGGTTATTGCCACATCCAAATCGGTTGACGATCCCAAACGAGACAAACTTGGCACAACTGCCACTCCGGTCCCCATTATTGAAGGCCATCACTTGATAGCATTGCTTGCAACTAACCCCAGGAATAACAGTTGGAAAATGCAAGCATTGAAGTCATCGAACTTGATGACAACTAAAACCCATCAAACCAGGTTAAATGAGAAAATTGTGAAAGTAAACCGGAAGTGATCGATGAGTGGAAGGCTGCACGCAGTGATGGGCGGCTTTCAGACCAACCGATGTTGGTTTCTCCGCTCGACCCAAATTTCAATCGGTCCAAGGCGAAGCACCGATCCTTTGACCACCGGAGTCAACTTTTCCACATAGCCAATTGCTCTTGTGCATTATCCAACGAAGTGTCTTATTGATGCACACAATTGCTCAGTTGGGCCAAGCCTCATCACTCGAAGGGCTTCTGAGTCGACCGACGGCAAAGTTTTCAGGGTAGGATTCTGCCAATGGACTCAGCAGGAGCCTTCAGAGCTCTTACTTAATCAGCAGCATGATTGTGGCTCACGCCTCTGAAGCCATTCCCAACCACGTCGTCCACTGTAGAAAAGGCTAGCCCACATTCTTTTGTGTATCACTGGGAAACGGAAAACGTGTTAGAGACAAGGACGCCAAGTGCGGAATGTATGGATCTTACAGTATTAAATCTTTCTGATTAATCCACACAAGATTATAGCATTTATCAAGAAGATATGATGGCTGATTACACGGGAGCCAACTGTAGCCGGCGACATCCAGTAAGCCTCATCAGCTTTTGAAGGTTGGCACGTGGGCGGGGTAAACGCGTACGGCGTTCGTCAATCAGGCCAAACCAAGACCGCGTCGTGTCTGGCTTAAATGCTCCGTTGCGCTGTCATCTTTTTCAGACACAGACAGATTAAGACAGGTGCATTGAACACAAGATATCTGCGGTAAATTTCCTGCTGGCATACAAAGTAGCCAAAAGTGTTTGGTGTGAAGGCGGAGGGTAGAGGGGATGGCGCAATCATGATCGTAGTGTGATCAAACTCAAGGGTCCGCAGGCCACCGCAGGCACTTCCTAGTCTCCACATTTTCAGGCCCGCACCTCAGCTCGACGTTCAAACACACAGCGCTCACAGCGTTGAAGAAGAGGGAGAGTACCACATCAAGGAAGGCAGAAAATAGAACGAGAGGGAATGATTGACACTAAGTGCAGAATATGAGACTATAATGCAGCGGGTGGTCAGCTAGCTTGAGATATAGCGCGAGTGGACTGTGACCTTCACCGAATTGAGGGACATTTCTAATGGTACGCAGGCATGGTAGTAACTCAGGACACACCAAAAGGCACTCTGGAGAGTTCGTCCCCGCTTATTCTCAATTCCTGAGCTGATGGCAACTCGACAGGTACGTACTGTTGGACCCCCACCTCACGTGACTGTGAATTTCTGAAGGTGGTGGAGTGACCCACAAGACGACACAACTGAATTTGCCTAGGTCCATCAAAATTGATCTTGTACTTGAGAAATCAACGACCACCAACGACGTGAGTGCCAATCTTCCTCGTCAAACCAGTTCACGTCGACGTCTGCGGCTGCTAATCCTCGGCCGGTATTATAGACAAAATAGAACCCGGAACTTTCCCAGCAGGAGCGGAAAGACACGATGGGTCGCGTGGTAAGTAGCCAACAAAGCTGGATTCGACGACTTTGCCAAATCGACATTCGGCAGAAGTCAGATGAGAACAAATGAAATACTGACTACATTGGCTTCATCTAGATTCGTAACCAGAGGAAGGGTGCCGGTGGCATCTTCAGTACGTTGCGCAGCCTTGAAACACCATAACGAACCGATAGTCATTCCCGCGAACTCGTACTTACCAACCGCTTTACCACTATTACAGAAGCCGTCACCCGCCTGAACAAGAACCCCGCCAAGTTCCGACAGCTCGACTATGCCGAGCGTCACGGTTATATCCGCGGTATTGTGAAGGAGATCATCCACGACCCGGGCCGTGGTGCTCCCCTCGCCCGTGTTGTCTTCCGTGACCCCTACAAGTTCAAGAAGCACACCGAGACCTTCATCGCCAACGAGGGCATGTACACCGGCCAGTTCGTCTACGCTGGCAAGAACGCCGCCCTGACCGTCGGCAACGTCCTCCCCCTTGCTTCGATCCCCGAAGGTACCATCATCTCAAACGTCGAGGAGCAACCCGGTGACCGCGGTGCGCTCGGCCGCACATCCGGCAACTACGTTACTGTTATTGGCCACAACCCCGACGAGGGCAAGACCCGCATCAAGCTTCCTTCCGGTGCCAAGAAGGTCGTCAGCAGCAAGGCCCGTGGCATGATCGGTCTGGTTGCCGGTGGTGGTCGTACTGACAAGCCTCTGTTGAGTACGTAACACACGACGCGATCTGGGAGAATGAGGAGATGGTTTTTTTTTTTTTCTGGTGGAAGAGACTGATGCTAATTACAAATCCTTTTTACAGAGGCTTCGCGCGCAAAGCACAAGTTCGCTGTCAAGCGCAACTCGTGGCCCAAGACTCGTGGTGTTGCCATGAACCCTGTTGACCATCCTCACGGTGGTGTAAGTGAAAACCGAGGGACAGGCGATGCTATAACCGCTTCTTTCCCTGAGGATATTCTGACACGTTTTCTGCACTACAGGGTAACCACCAACATATCGGTAAGGCCTCGACCATCTCAAGGTACGCTGCCCAGGGTCAAAAGGCGGGTCTTATTGCCGCCAGGAGGACGGGTCTGTTGCGCGGTACCCAGAAGACAAAGGAGTAAGGGTTTTGGCGCTAGATTTGTGGGTTGGGACTGCATGGATCATTGCTTTGTTTTCAAGGGTACTCTTTGCGTTGGGGGAGCAGCAATTAGCGAGCTCTGGCCGGTTTTATTTTTCACGGTATCCAAGGATTTAAAAAGGATTCCCTACAGCAGCAAAAGGAGCACTCGGTTTATGAAGAAATGGAGCATTCTTTCGGGTTTTACGCAAAAAACGGATGAACGATTATGCCCGAGGTGCAGTGGTCTACAGTTCGTGGTTGTAATGAAATAGTGCCGTGGCGTGATGATTTGGACGCACATTGTCGGGCCAGCAGGTTATTTGATGTGATGCCAACTTGAAATAGGCAGGGAATTCCCGCCAGATTTTGCGTCCGGTTAGAAGTTGCCAAGGTAAGTTTGTTCAAGTGCCCATCGTATGATATGAGACATAATAACATATATTACAGTCGATGAAATCTCCCAAGCGAGGTTGGCAAGGTTGTGAAGAAACACCGGATGCATCCCATCTCATCAGTCTTCTTTATACGAAAAGTATACTCGCTTCCGAGTCAACAGCTGCCATGTTCAAACTTTGTTCCGCAAACGCTTACCTGCAGGGGGCCAAAGCTGCCCACCAGGTACTGTTAGTTCAGACTCTGACAAGGAGACTTTGGACTCGCTGCAACACGAACCCCACTAAGCAGCAGCCCACCCCATCCCAGACCTATTTGTCGAGCTTCAATTACCCCTCCGCTGCCATAGCCAGGAGCAGCCAACATTTCCCTATCTACACAAACTGCCGGTACAGCCACAATAATATCAAAATGAGCTCCCCCAAGGAATTCCGTCTTTTCTGCCTGGAGAATCCTCTTTTGGGTAAGTTGAGAAACTGCAAACTCCTTTGGGTATTGTTATCCTCTGGCGGGAATCCCGGAATATCAATTGGGCTTCATTCGCCTGAGGCGAGCGAGCTACGGGCAGGGAGCCTTTTTCTTTTTTTTTTTTTTTTTTTTTTTTTTTTTTTTTGGCAAACCTTGGCTGTTTCAATGAAGAATAACACAAGGCATAACTCGACGCTAATGCGATAATTGGCTCATTCTAGACATCCAAGCCGTTGGAAACGAGGCACTCCTGAATAAGTACGGCCTCAAGGCTAACGATGCCATCCTGGCCGAGCCTAAACACGCCGGCATCTTCGAGGAGCTGCTCAGCGACTACGATGCCAAACTGATCCCCGGCGGCGCCGCCCAGAACACGGCCCGTGGCGCCCAGTACATGCTGCCGCCCAACAGCGTCGTCTACTCGGGTGGCGTGGGCGACGACAAGTACGCCGCCATCCTGCGCGATGCTGTCCAGAAGGTCGGCCTCAGGGTCGAGTACCGCGTTGACCCCAAGGAGACCACCGGCCGCTGCGCCGTCGTCATCACCGGCCACAACCGCTCCATGTGCACCGAGCTGGGTGCTGCCAACCACTACGAGGTGGAGTTCCTCAAGAAGCCCGAGGTGTGGGAGCTGGTCAAGGGCGCTGAGGTGTACTACATTGGTGGTTACCACTTCACCGGTAAGCATCCGTCAGTCTTTTAGGACCGGGCAACCTCGTCTTCTCGGCCCGTGGCCAGACTTGTTCTAATTTTTTTTCATCATTAAAGTCTGCCCTCCCGCCATCATGGAGCTGGCCAAGGAGGCTGCCGCCAACAACAAGACCTTCATCTTGTCGCTCTCGGCCCCCTTTATCCCCCAGTTCTTCAAGGACCCCCTTGACGCCGCTCTCCCCTACTGCGACTACGTCATCGGCAACGAGACCGAGGCCGCCGCCTTTGCTGAGTCGCATGACATGGCCGACAAGAAGGACGACGTCCGCGCCATCGCCAAGGCCATTGCCAACCTGCCCAAGGAGAACTCGCAGCGCAAGCGCGTCGCCATTATCACCCAGGGCACCCTCCCCACCATCGTTGCCGTCCAGGGTGAGGACGAGGTCAAGGAGTACCCCGTGCACGAGATCGCCAAGGAGCAGATCAACGACACCAACGGTGCCGGCGACGCCTTTGCCGCTGGTCTCTGCGCCGGTGTTGTCGAGAACAAGGCTCTGGATGAGTGTATCGACAGGGGCCAGTGGCTCGCCAGCCTTAGCATCCAGGAGCTGGGTCCTTCGTAAGTTACCTCCTGAAGACCTTTTGAGAAAACAGTCGGACAAGACAGTGAATTTCGATGGTCTAACCAACCTTTTGTACAGATACCCGTTCCCCAAGCAGACCTACCAGCCCAAGTCTGCCTAAGAAATCAAGCTGGCTTCTTCTTGTCTTTTGATTATGTGACTTTACATATAAGTTTGGGCATGGCGTTGAAGGATTATACGGGCAAAATTGTGGGAGGGTGTTGCATTCAGGTTTCAACAACACAGCAAATATTCCCATGTAGAATCTGCCAGTGATATGCGAAAGGAGGCAATCACTCAACTTGAGAAGAGAAATACTTGCACAAAAAGATATGCAGTGTCAATCAAGTTGGATTGAACGACTGACCCATCTTTTCCAACGACGCTGCGCATGGTGACCTGAAGCTCGCCGAAATGTGACAGATGAATGAATCTTGGGGCTGTTATAGAAGAAGTCGATATATGAGCCGGATACAGATGAAAATCTAGTTCCGAGGAAGTGCGAGTCCAAGGCTGCATGATGCACTCATGATCACAGCCTTTGGACCACCACTGGACTGTACATGTCATTCATGCGAAGATCAAGCCGAGACCACCAGACTGGATCTGGGCAGATGGCACGAATGCATGCCGAAATGCGAACTAGGGACGTTTCTTTCGTTCTGCAAGGACCACGACCAGGATATTTGGGTTGCGGGACGTATAAATTCCTAGCTCACCCGCTGATTGCATTTCCGGGATCCCCTCGGGTTCCAAGCTTGGTCAAAATCGACCGAGAAAAGAAATGACAAGACATCAAGCAACAGCAAGCTCCGGACCAGACGCAGGCTGCTTCGATTGTGGCCCTTCGTCTGCTTCCTTCGCAGCGGCGGCGGCGGCCTTGGCACGCTTCTTCCTCGCCCTGCGCACCTCAATCTCGACGTTTGCCATCTCGGCCGTTACGGTAGCGAGCCTCGGGACGAGCTCCTCGACCAGCTTGACTGCCTGGCCCTGGGCCGACCGCAGGGGCGCCGGCGTGAACAGCCCAAACCACCGCAGCGGATCCTTGGGCCTTGCCGGGGCGGTCTTGCCATCGGCGGTTTCCCCGGTCGTTCCGGCATCGTCGGGCCGGGCGTCCTCGCTCCCTGCTCCGTCGCCGCCCTGACCGAGACCCGGTTCGCTAGACGGACTGGCGTCATCGTCGCCGGCGGTGCTTCGTGTCTTGGGGGCAGGGGCGGCGGCGGTCGAATCGGGCCCCGCCACCACGAACCGAGGGCTACCGGCGTCGCCAGGCGGTGACGATCCAGGCTCGGCATCCACCACCCGCAGCTTCCTGACGGCCTGCATGCGCTCGTCGAAATGGTCGGGTCCGTAGCGCATGCCCCTCTCGGCCGAGAAGTTGGCCCGCGCAATGTTTTGGTACATGGAGCGCAGGGTGGCGCCTAGGGCCTCTCGTAACTTGGTGTACTCATCGAGCAGCCCGAGGTAGCGCTCGAGGAGGTTATCGATCTCCAAATCCATTGCTAAGAAATTTAAATAGTGTGAAGCTGATCTCCGAACACTAGAAGGAGGATATTGTTGTTGAAGAGACTGCCGGCACTTGGTTGCCGGACGCTGTCGAATGGTGTTATAACAGGTTAAGGTAGGTGAAGAAACCGATCAGGTACAATCGTGTTGCGGAGACAAGCTGTGGAGCGATTTTGAGTACAGGGTAGGTACTATTCGGGACCCAATGAACCTGGACTGGTTACATGATCAAGCCTATAGTACTTTTTTTTTTTTTCTTTTTTTTTATCAACTTGCAAATTGTTCCAAGTACGGTTGGAATTCATGGGGGAAAGTATCCAAATCGTTATCAATGCTATGCTATATTCATCAATTAGAGAAATCGGGCTCTGTTGAACCTGACCAAATGACAAGCTTCGTCACGGATGTCGCCTTCTGGCGATCAAGTTGACCTTTTCAACTCAGTTGCCCGGTTCTGTCTCAGGCTGGTACATATAGTTGGCGGGGAAGACGCCCCTCTCCCCCATATATGTGCCCGAAAACCACTGCGGGTTCTCGTCATTAATTTCACGGATTTCAGCCCCCTTAGGGAACATCAGCTCATCCCGCGCGTCGGGTTCAGGATACCACGCCCACCTGGCCTGTCTCCTCCAGCCCGTGCCTCCGTCAGGAGGGAATACCGTCGTCTCTGCGGCCGCAACGGCAGAGGCGGGCAACCCTGACACATCAGGGCCCATAATTGCGCGCTCACGCACGTCGACAGAAACCAGCCTCTCCATAGCCCGCCCCTCTTCGGAAACCCAAGACCAGCGCTGCAGCTGTGGGAATCCTTCTACGGGATTCACTTTGAGCTTCCTGCCGCCCACTAGATCCCTCAAGATGAGGCGATACCACCTGCCAGGTTTGGTCTCTCGGAAACCAACAACGACCATCCTGTGACCAGCTTGCGGACACCGGCGCCAGCCAGCAGCACCATTCTCAGAGCTGACGGCCTGTCGCCTGTCGCCAACGTAGCAGGACTCGCAGATATCATAATCGCCGGGCCGAGAGTCGGGCACCAGCGAGCTTGTGCAATAGTAGCAGTGGAAGCGACTCTGTGCAGGGGGAATCTCGCAACGGCAGACGTCACATGTGGTTGTAAATGTGAGAAACTTGGATGTGGGCCCGCTGAGGATGCTACTGATGCTGCTTGTCCGCCGCGAACGATCCGCACCGGGGCGCAGTGACGAGTTGACAATCGGGCTCATGGGGGGCGTCGGAATGGGCGTTTGCGCAGACGAGGCCGAGTGCGGCTGTGAATCAGTCTGCTCTCCATTGCTGATCTTGGGGAAACGTGCAACTGGCACGAGAGGATGTGCGCATGAGCGGCCCTGATTTACACACCCGTTACAGAAACCCCAATCGCCATCGTTGCATATCCCGCAGGTCCAGTAGCAATCATTCGCCCACGCTAAACAACGGGAGCAGAATGCCCCTCTTTGAAGCCGCTCGGCCGGGTTGTTACTGTTTGACGTTTCTGGCGGAAGGTATCTGCTCGCCGTGAGCACGTGGGGCTCGGGGAATGAGCTTCCCTCAATTTCTCGATACCACTTCCACTTGTGAATGCCGAATGTGCCAAATCCAAACCAGTGATGACAGCCCTTGCCTTTACGATAACACCTCAAACAAAGCTTGTAGTTGCCATCGTCACACACATCGCAGTTGTAGTGCACCTCGTACTCTATATGCTGCTTGGCGCATGCAGAGCATGATATATTAGGCTCCTCGTAAATCTGCTGGGTTTTCCGCAACTTGGAGTCGTCAGGATTGGGCTTGGGAGACAGAGCTGGCGGAGAATCCGAAGCTAGATGGTTCAAGACTGGGCTGACACCAATGTCCAACGGCCGCCCGACCCGCCTTCCACGACCGGCCTTGTTCTCAAACGAAGAAGGAGTCACCGAGGGCGGCGTTCCAGCGACTCTAGCGCTAAACGGGAGCACACTGATGGCCTGTTCGACCTGGCCTGTACCTGTCGACATGGATGGAGAGCTAGAGCTTCTGGACTCTGCAATGACCGGTCGCGTTGCCTCCGCAGGTCTTGAGTAGCCAATATCAGTCTGCGAGCGGACTGCTGATCTGTTCGGAAGCTGCTGCGCCGGTTGTTGTGCTTGGGCCTGTCCCGAACTGGAAGGTAAAGGAGTTGTCGAACTTCGTGTTCTACTAGTTGATTGACGCCGACGGCGTGAGTTGGCTCGCACGTCCAGGTGGGGAGAGACGGTCACCGGAGGTCTACTACGCTCCTCGGATTGGCTAGTGGCACTAGTTGAACGACTGTGCGGATTTGATGCAGCCTGCGGTGCCGAGAGGGAAAGTGAGCGTCGCCGCGACCGGCTTGAGGGCTCAGTTGTCTGTGTTCGTGACGCTCTTGGTCCGGAAGAGCGCGAAGCATCACTCCTCCTCTCAGTGCGATTTCGCGCGGCCCTTTCCCGTTGTCGTCTACGGTATGCTTCTGTGATCTTGCGGCTGAGCTCGTCATTGTTGTTGAGGTCAATGTTTTCCAAGTCAAGCCCATCCAACAGGCCCTCCTCCTGGATCTGCCGCGCAAATTCTTCGATTTCTCTGTCAATGTCGAGTGAACCAGAGTCTGTGCTCATCAGCGATCTGATGGATGATTGGTGCTCGATTGGTCGGCGTCTCGAATCTGCAGATTCGTTGGGGCGCCGGTGATGCGACTCGCTGCTGCGGCGTCGCCTTTCCTCCCCGTGCCTGGCATCTGGCTGTAGCATAATGGTCTGCTCGGCACGAATTCGGTTCTCTGCCTCAGCCAGCTGCCGTCTTGTTCTCTCCCTGGTCCTTGCGTCCCTGGCGCGACTGGCGGCACTGTGGCCGCTGTCTGTGCTAGGTTCTCTGCTCCTGGCTGTAGCCACAGCTGAAGCTCTAGATGAGCGAGATTCCCTCATAGCCCCATTCGTATTGGCAGCGGGTGCCTCGTCAGTCCTCCTCCGTGACCTCGACGACTGTTGCTGCTGTTGCTGTTGCTGCTGCTGCTGGGCCTCGGCCGCATTGAAAGCCTCCTGTAGACTTAGAGCACGCACTTCCTCGATCAAGCGCCTCTCCTGCTCGTCAAGACGGAGCTGCTCGGGCGTCCTGTGCGGTATCTTGAGGCGACGAAGCACCTTGTCTCCACGCTTATATTTCCTGTTCATTTCGGCCATCTCGTTCTCAGGCTTCGCCTTTGTCGGGTTGACGGACAGGAACATGTCGAGCAAGGTGGCGACCTTGGCATCGTGCTTCGTATCTCGAACCGGTGCACGGCATGATGGGCAGGTAAAAACTGGAGAGTTGGGTGCCGGAGGGGTAGGTGCGCTCTCAGCCGCCGCGGCCTGCCATCCGAACCAGTCCTTGAGGCATGCGCCGCAAAATGTGTGCAGACAATCGAGTAGAGTCAATGGTTGGTAGAGAAGGTCGGTGCAAATCTGTTTATCGGCGAAAGTATCAAATGATGTTTTAGCTTTTGTGACTTTCAGTTTGTCGTGTCGCGGGTGCTGAAAGATGACCAAGAAACAAATTATGTTTGCCGTAAAAGGCGGGGGGAGTAAATGACTTGGGCTCGGACCAAAGAGGCTCCCAATTCGTGTGCCTTTGTCGTCGTTCTCCCAAATCGTAGCTTCCTCCCTTCATTGTGTTGTCTTTTCCCCCGGTAATGGTAGAAAATTAACACAAGACGCGTCGACTCACCGCACATGTCAGTTCCGTTTCCAGATCAACTGCTGGCTTAGGCGAATCCATGATGACCCAAATCCGACCTTCGCCAGGCTGCAAATATGGTTGTTGGCCTTGCGGGCTCGGTACGTCGTGCTGTAAAGAGGCGGTACAAGAAAGCACAGAGGACAGCAGGGTGCTCTTGAGAGGCTGAACCTGATGTTCCTCGTGGTGCCGTGTCCAGAACCGACGACGACTGGCGCCGACAATGGCGGAGGTGGAACACGAGGACGTTGCCGCCCATAATGCGGGCGGCGGCGGTAACAGCAGCTGGGGCGGCTCGGCGCCCGCCGTCGTACCTGGTTGGACAAGACTAGCAGGGCCTTGCGGGCAATCTGGTGGGGTTTCCCAGGGCTGTTTTAGCGGCCTCATTGGCGAGATTCTGGCGTATTCCATGAGTGCCAAGCTAACGTAGCACTGTCCGGTTGATGCTACTTATAGGTCTTATAGCCGCCGACCTAGACAGACGCACCGTACCGCATAGATAGGCGTGTTTGCAACAAAGATGCTCCAGCTGTTAGAAGCCAAAAAAAAAAAAACGCGGGCTTGTAGATTTTTCCTGGGCGCCTCTCACGCCAGAGAAATCCAACGTGAATGGCCCGGATTCACCGAGTAGGCGATCCAATCCTACTGTAGATTGTTTGCAACACAGAGCTGATGCCCTAATATCTATCTTTTTCCCTCGCTCACTCTGATACGCTCGGGATCTCGCTTTTGGCCGTCCTCCGTCGAGTCAACCCCGCCTTGTGTCTATTTCAGCGATGTCATAGGGGACAACTTCATCCGACCTCGAATATATATGCAATACTGACAAGATGAAGCCTGACCGGCGGACCCGCTCTCTTCCGATACAACTGACCAATCCACAGCCATCCTGTTGTTTCTTTTGCATTTGATTCAAGACTTGGAGTAGCAAGGCTGGTTTCTGCACTCTCGCCGAAGCTAACAGACATCTGAAAGATCGGGCAACCCGCTTTCCGGGTCAACTGCCTCACTCCCTTTCTCATGATCGCGTCCGGTAATCATATGAACGGCAGAAGGCCATGCAATGACGCAGGGCCCTCATGCACCCCAACATCACGCGCGTTCTACATTACGTCCGGAGTCCTGGGAACAAGTGTGCCAAGTCCACTCGGCTGGGTCGTTAGGGTCTGATGATCCAGACATTTTTTCCTTGATCTCATACATAACCATACAAACAACCGTTTCCCCTGGTTTACTGATGAGTCCATTCGGGTTTCTTCTTCTCTGCAAATGCCGTCATCCCAATCTTTTGGTCCTGGCTCCCAAACAGACTGTGGAACACCCTACGCTCGTATTCAACGCCGTCGCGCAGACCCAGATCCTGGCTCTTGTTGACCACCTCTTTGCACGCCTGGACCGCAACCTTGGAGTAGCCTGCGATCGTCTCGGCCGTCTTGAGCGTGGCCTCCATCAGCTCCTCATACGTGGCAAAGGACCGGGCAGCGACACCCCACTGGGCGGCCTCGGCACCAGTCATGGACTTGCCAGTGAGGATCAGCTCCATGGCACGAGCCTTCCCAACTGCCTTGGTGAGGCGCTGACTGCCGCCGGCGCCGGGAATGATGCCCAGCTTGATCTCAGGCTGGCCAAAGTTGGCCGATTCGGTGCAGTAGATAAAGTCGCACATCAGGGCCAACTCGCAGCCGCCGCCAAGCGCGTGCCCAGAAACGGCTGCTATGATGGGCTTCTTGACCTGAGTGGTCAGGTCTGACCAGTTCTCGATGAATGACTCGGTGTAGGCCTTGGAGAAGGTCAGAGGTGCCATCTCCTTGATGTCGGCGCCTGCTGCGAAGGCCTTCTGAGAGCCTGTGATTACAATGACCGATATGCTATCCGACTTTTGGTAGTCGCCCAGTGCCGTGTTGAGCTCCTTGATCAGTGGGGTACTGAGGGCGTTGAGAGCCTTTGGCCTGTTGAGCGTGACTATATGATTCGAGACATCTGGTTCAGTACTTTGATCACTTATGCTGCAACAAACAAAACCTTCTGTTTCCTTTGGCTGGTACCCCTTCAGGTCAAACTCCTCTCTTCACCTACCTTGACCGACACCTGGCCTGGGCTCTGAGACTTGAATGTGCTCATATCCCAGCCTAGAAGAAGCTGCAAATCCCCTAGTGATTCGCGGCAGGGTAGGGGCCTGTATTTTTGAGGCGACTGGCCGAAGAGCTCTGAAGGCGTTCATGATGATCGATGTGTTCACGGAACCAATTGAGATGATCAAATCAATGTGCCAGTTACCACGCAATCAATTCACAGACAAATTAACACAAAATATTATTTTTTTTTTTTTTTTTTTTTTTTTTGGTGAGCCTGAGAATGTAAAGTTCGGAGATTTCTAGATGTTGCGGACGTCGTCGGAGAGGCAAGTAGCAATCACAAGTTCAGCTTCCAACAGAGCTCCCCACCTATGACACGGGCTTGACGGGGAAGCTGGCTCACAGTGTCAAATTAAACCGCCCATATCCGAGGTCAACCGTCGACATCATAGCGGGTTGGCTTGCTCATGCATCGTTCAAGGGGGTTACAAGCCTTTGGGTGGAGCTCCTATCCCTGTTGAGGAAAGCGGCTTGATTGGATTACTTGCAGGACGATAGCTGAGTGTTGTTGCGAGTACGTACATTGGCCAAAACATTGATTGTAACAAGAGCTTGGCTGGCTGGATATCTTTGAACTGTGATCCACCGAACCCCTGTCACTCCTTACTTCAATCTTGAGTGCGCGCCACCCTGCATTACCTGTTGCATGGGCCAGATTACAACTAATCATATTTTTCCACGCCTTTCGCGACAACCAACAAACAAACCACTTTCTCGGGACGCACGCCACTTCATCTCGTTTTTGAATGCATACTAGGCCAGACGGGCGGAATACAAACACGTCGCAACTTGTAGCCCTACATCCCGCCGCAGCCCTCGACGTTGACTAAAAAGCAACGGATCGACCCTTTGGGCGCTTCACGACTTGTTGGTCGCAATCAGCTTCTACCAAGTCACAGAAACCCACTGTTCTTCTCAAACTCAGTTTCAACCCCGGCGACGATGGATTCCGTTGAGCTCGATCAGACGCCCTTTGCGGCAGTCTCTGCGCAGACATCCAGATTATCAAGAGTTCGTGCCCACAATCAAATCGAAACATGTTGTGCCCGCCACGGTCATCAGACTCCCCGCTTTTGCTCGTCGCATCCAAGAGGCTAACGATACCCGCTGCAATAGCAATACCAAGCCATCCTCGACCAGTCAACACCATATGTACTTTACAGATGGATCGGAACTGGCATCACACTCGTGCTCTTCTTCACCCGCATCTTCGTGGCACAAGGCTGGTACATTGGTATGGGCCATCCTCTTCAGTCACAACTAAATTCTGCAAGGCCCAAGTGCTAACGATTTGTTTTTGTTTTTCTCCTTTCCAGTCGCCTATGCGCTGGGGATTTACCTGCTTAATCTCTTCCTCGCTTTCCTGCAGCCCAAGTTCGACCCCTCAAATGAAGCTCTGGACAATGACATGGAGGACGGCGCAGTCGGAGGTCTGCCGACGAAGCAGGACGAGGAGTTCCGCCCATTCATCCGCCGCCTGCCCGAGTTTAAGTTCTGGCACGCGGCTACCCGTGCTATCGTCATTGGCTTTCTCTGCAGTTGGTTCGAGGTCTTCAACGTGCCCGTCTTCTGGCCCGTGCTGGTCATGTACTGGTTCATCCTGTTCTTCCTGACAAGTAAGTACATGTGGATGACAATGGAAGCTGGAGAATCATCATTTCCCATTTGTGAAAGATATGCTAACCACCTCTTCTTGGATTGGATCAGTGCGTAAGCAAATCCAGCACATGATCAAGTACCGCTACGTACCTTTTTCGTTTGGAAAGGCTCGCTATGCCAAAAACAGTTCATGAATGGGATGCCAAAGCAGCATTTCGTGACATCATGCACTGGGCCTAGGTCCAGACGCGCCTGGTTTTGCAGTCGATCATGGGCCTGATAGCATAATTCACATGTCTTGTTGCGGACAAAGTTTCCTCCTTCGGTTCTCGGAAGTGTGTATGATATACGAGGAAAGCATTATGGAGGAGATACCCATTCACCATGAAGGGGGTCATCTACATCTACAAGATTTAATATATCCTAGGGTTGGTCACTAAGATCTGGCGAGATCTAGATAGCTACAGAGAGAGCAGGCTGAGAGGAACGCTGCTGTGGTGACCAATAATTCACCAACAGACGCAGAGGGGCTACGATAACCCGGCGTAGCATTTGAATGAAGCGAGGGCGTTTGTTTGATTGGTGTGAGCAGCAGAAACCTTATGGGCTATCTTGCACGGTTTTTTCTAGAATGCATTGCGCTTGGGCTATACTGATAGAATAAAGCTGCACAATCTCTTGAAAAAGTCCAGTCAATTGAACAAGCGGTTAATCAATCATATCGTTGAGCGGGCACTCAATTCCGATTTTGTTGTGGTAATAATTCACAGGGGCTGCCTATTGGCGTCCCAGCACACACTGAAGTCGCACTCAGCACGCGGGTTTGCACCAAAGGGTGCAGCAGGGTGGGTTTAATATAGGGTAGGTAGGGGGAACAAAACATCAACCAAAAGAAAGAGTGGGGCCGAGCTTGCAGCTCCTAGCGAACTCGACAAGCTCCCCTTCGGGTTTAACATCAAAAAGTCACGTCAAGCCACAAAACACGCAAAACCATTCAGCGCATAACCACCATTGCATTTCAACTTACTGCTATAGACCTCGGTGGCATTCTAATCGGTCCAAACGCTGGGGAATAAAGGGAAAGGCAACCATGTCGCAATCGGCGTCTCGCGGCGGCGAACGCATGGTGCATCAGGACTTCATCGCGCGCATCAGATATTCGAACACGCTCCCTCCACCACCAAATCCGCCAAAACTCCTCGAGATTCCCAACACCGGCCTTGCCAGTGGGCAGTACACAAATCCCGGATTCGCATCGCGTCTTGCGCGAGAACAACCGCTCAACATTGAAGCCGATGCGGAGCTGGGCATGCCGTTGGACCTGGTGGGAATGCCAGGCGTGTTCGATGGAGACGAGAGCTGTAGGATCAACCCCCAAGCCCTATGGAGAGACGGGCTATTGAGCTTGGTGGAATCTAGCTAATCACGGCCGCTACCACCACTACAGCAATCCAGGCCCCAGCGCAAAATCCACCCGTACACCCTCACGACAGGCTGCTGCTGCGACCACTGGCAACACTAGGCAAGCCCAAAGCCACCGACGCAGCCGTCTCCTTCCTGAGGAGGACCGAATACATCGCTACAGCAAAGCGCTCGTCGAGCGATGGAGTCAGCCCCTTCATCGAGTCGAGCAACAAGCGACAAGGACAGGCGGGCGCAGCGGCTCGGAGAGCCCTGAAGCGACCAAGTCCGGAGATTGACGAAGACGCAGGTACGCCGGCGCACGTGAAGCGCAAGATCGCGCAGTCGTTTGAGACGGCGGCCCGCGACCTTGCGGACCCCAACAAGCACGTGCGGCACCCGCGCGGCCGCAACGTCGTTGTGAAGGAGGTCCTCCCGCTGCTGCCCGACATGGACGCGTTCCCCGACAGCGGCGCGTATGTGACTGTCAAGTTCTACACGCCACCGCTGACGGGCGTCGCCGACGCCAAGCCCAATGTCTACGACACTCGCATGCTGTCGGCCGTGCTCAAGCCGGCGCCCAAGACGGAGCAGGAGATGGAGCGCCTGCGCAGGCTCGAGGAGGCGTACCAGCGCGACCCGGCCAACGTTCCCAAGCCGCCGCCCAGCACCGAACTGGACTTTTACCTTCCCGACACCACGGCGGCTGGGGCCAACTTCCGGCGCAAGTTCGACGTGGCCGACCCGGAGAGGGACGACACGGCACTGTACACGTCGGGCGAGTACTTCCAGTTCAACCGCATCCGGCGGTACGAGACGGCCGAGGAGGTGGAGCTCGACCACACCAGCAAGTACGACGTCGAGGTGCTGCTGTCGCTCGGCGACGAGGACAACGGCACCGGCCGGGCCGCCGCGCTCTTCTACCCCGTCATGCAGCGCAGCGTCATCAAGTCGCAGCGCGGAAAGAACATCCTGCGTACGCGCGGCCTCATCGGTGGGCAGGACGAGGAGGAGGAGATAATCGACCAGCTCGACGTCACGGTCGATGACGCGCCAGCGGATATGCAGGAGATGATGGACCACTTCAAGAGCCAGCCGCGGGTTGACCCCAACGCGGGCTTGGAGGATGAGGACGCCGCGGCTGAGGATGGCGGGGATCGTGAGAAGCAGGGTTCACCGGCTGGGCGTGAAGGCAGCCCAGACTCTGCGAACGGCAAAGCTGGTGGCGACTCGGAGGAGCAGGATGCTGAAGGCGATGAAGAGGAGTAAAATTGACGCAGCGGACATGGGCCCTGAGCCGGTCGATCAAGCGCGGAGAATGCTGGCCTGTAATACATTTGTAGCAATATAAAAAAATGCAACTTGCTCAGATGCAGAGCTCTATTCAGTATCATGTTTGAGTGCTTGTGTGTTGTTTTGGTTTCGATTTTTGGGTGTTCTAGGCCCCGTCAGTGAGTGCTTGGTTCACCTCGAATCTGGCGCTGATCAGTATGCTGTATGCCAGCTAATTTTTGCTTCCTCGGAGCTGGAACCAACTACAGTTTACATATATATTCTAATACAACCGCACGTATGTAATGCCTCTATCGCCAACTGTGGCGTGAGGGATGAGATGTACACAAAAAGCCAGGTAAAACAAGAAACGCCATCCAGTAAACCAACAGGAACAAAACTCAGATATGCACCCAAACGTGACATGCTAATCCCAGAATACTCCTTTAATGCCTGCAGTAATAACAAGTGACGACGGAGGGACCAGTCAGCCAAAAATGACTGCAATCATGCTATCAAGCCAAATACCCAATATTCTGTCTATCGTCATCGACGACCCGGCCGTACCTAGGGAATCGTTCACTTCTTGTCAGCTACAACGTCAAACGAGGCGAAGAACATAAGGTTATTGGACATGATCAATATCAAGATCAAGACTCACTCAAGTAGCAACCTAAAGAACCACACCTCGAGGTCCTCATTCCGCAGCACCTTGGCGGCCCACTCCCTACCGCCGAGCGCCATTTGCTGGGCCAGCTCCTCGCCGCCATCCGCGCCGCCTTCGCTAAAGTACCTGACGAGCTCGGCCCAGTCGTCGCCGCGGAGGCTCATGGGCACGTAGTGGACCCAGGGCTTGAGCCAATCGGCGTGCCACTCGCGAAAGATGGACAGCTTGTAGACGAGACTCCGCGACCGGAGGAAGGCGTAGAAGCGGCCCGAGAAGGCGTTGCCGTCCACGTCTAGGAGGTGCCGGTAGTGCCAGGCCGACTCGGGCCGCGTCCGGCCCTTGACGGTGAAGTGCCGCTCCTGCTCGTCACAGTCGGCTGGGTCGCACTGCCCGACGTGCGAGAAGAAGACGTCGAAGAGGGACGCGAGGCGGCTGCGTGGTGCCGGCTTCGCCTGCCACTTCTGTTGCTGCGAAGCGTCGCTGGTTGGGACGGGCTCGAGAATCTTGGCCGACTCGGCATTGCTGAGCTTGTCCACCATGCGCTGCCGATGGTGGCGCCTCCAGCCGCCGTTGCGGCTGTATCCGCCCGTGGTCGAGCCGCGCCAGTACAGCTTTGCCTTTTTGCTCTCCCAGCTCGGGTCCTGCGCCTCGTCGTACGCGACCTTCTCATACCAGTACCAAGGGGCGGGGTACAGGATGTCGGCGTAGGTCGACACCTTGGACGCTGAAAATATGGGGAACAGCTCCTGCACCACGCTGTAAGCGTTGGGTCTCTCGAAGAGCCCAAACGAGGTGGCCAGGGACGGCGACGAGCAGACGTCGGACAGAGCTGTGGCGTTGTACACGAAGCCCAGCTCCCCCATCAGCGACTGCGAGACGTCGTCGACGCGCTCCGAGTCGTCGAGGATCCGCGCCGCCGAGCCCGGCCCGCACGACGCCCGCGAGTGCAGCCAGGTCGACTGGTGCGCATACGTGTTGAACCGCGTCGTGCCGACGGCGTCGAACCCGCCCTCGGGCGCCAGCCCCACGGGCCTTGCCTCACCCCCGGGCGAGCCGAACGAGTTCCTAGGCTTCTTGCCCGCAGCCGCAGCGGCCCTCTCCTCTGCAGCCCGCGCAACCAACCTCGCCATGTCATCGTGCGGCACCACCACGCGCGGCTCATCGTGGACGTTGAACGCCAGGTCCATGTCGGGCAGGTGCTCGACGAACGAGGCCATCATGCCGCTGAGGGCTTTGCGGTGCCAGTCATTGCCTCCCGATATGTGCGCGACCCTGCCGCCGCGGACCTGCACACCGAGCAGCAGGTTCCCCGCGAAGCCCAGCGCCTCGGCGGCGCGGCCGCGGATCGTTGCGGGCCGCAGGCCCCAGAACGGGGTCAGTAAGTTCGCGACGCCGTCGAATTCGTCGATGAGCTGCACGTCGCGCGCGCGCGCAAACTCCCACCACTTGTCAAAGTTTGGCGGTGGTGGCAGGCCGTCATGCCGCCGGCGATACTCGGCCACGGCGTCCCGGAGCGTCTTGGACTGCCGGGCGAGCGTGGCTTTCATCTCGACCTCGGCTGCTTGGATGAGGTGCGACACGGGGTGCTGACCTGGGGGTGCTGGCTTTGGACCGCGGTCTGCTGTTCGTACGGTCGAGTCCGTGTCGCCCGGGACGGTATGTCTGGTTGTCGTGGTAGTGGATGATGGTGGCGATGATGGGTTTTGTTGCGCGGTGAACGGTACACTCGCGTTCAAGGGCCTGCCGGGACCTGTCCATAAACCTAGTAGGTACAGTGTGCATATGGCGACAACAATGGCGATGCCGAAGCATTGCTGTTTTCGGCATCTTAAGATCCCCATGGTGGGAGAGCAGCCTCGCTATCTTCTCAAATGTCGACGATTCTCTCACCCCAGAAGACCATGCGCATTTATCTAGATCAAGGTAAATTACACGAATGAGAAGAGTATCACGAGTGGTGAATTTTACAGAGCCAAGTAGGGTGGATGAACTTGATTATTTTGCATGTCTAGTTCTCAGGTCGTTAGAAGAAGACAAAAAGGCTCGGGCGATTCTTGCTATTGGGCAAAGGGCAATAGCTGGGCTGTGCTTAGCCTGGATCTCGGCGGGGTTTCTGTTTGCTTTTTTTATTCTTTTTTATTTGCAAGTTTGTAAACAACGTCATAGTGCCAAGGCAGCAAGCACCAACTCTTCACCATGACTAGGACACACAAACAGTTCTTTCTGCATACTCCATGCTCATTATTAAATTAAACGACATTGTCTCTGAAAATCTTGATTTGATATTCATTCTCGTATTATTATATGGTTTACCGTTGGCAAGTGCAGCGACTGCCTGTTTATTCGTTGGCGATATGTTCTGGTTGCCCAGCAACGACCGCTACCTGAACCTACCCAAACAAGCCAAGTGCATGAGAGCCGGATACTACCGTAGGTAGCGATACATTTGTCAAATCTGCACACGCCTCATTCAAGGTTGATGCTCTGCACACAAAACATATATAGAGTGTATATAGTATATATTCAAAAAGTTGCATTGTCTATTCTTTCCATTATCCCTGGCCCATGGTCCCGATCTATTTGAAATTCAAAGTGTAGCTACATCAGGGAACCGCTATAGAATGCGCAAAACGCCACCTGAAGCAACACAAGTAGTACAGTGGGGGAAAACAGAAACATAAAAAATCAAAGATGGAATGAAAACAGGAGAGTCAGTCTTTGGTCTGCTCTTCTCGACAGAAATAATTGGGGAACCGCTGTACATTTAAAAATGTTCGCAAACGACAAATGTGACCCAAGAAATGATCATGGAATTATTTCCATGTTTCCAGGTCGTTCGTTGTTTACTCTCGTGATACGTCACGGCCAAAGATCTTGGACTTGACCCAGTCGTTGATGACAAGGATGCGGTTGCGTGCTAGATCGGTACAGTCAGTAAGCGGTCATAGTAAAGCAGATATCACGTTAGATGGACAACATACCACTGAAGCACATGGAAAGGTAAGCACTCCTCCAGAACAGGTATGTCAGCCTGCCACCGGTGGCAAAGTTGCCGTCAAGCCAGCTGATGTCGGCGACTGCCTTGTCGGAGCCAATGTATGCCAGAGAACCCTGGTGCGAGTACTTGAACGGCCTGATGTCCTTGATGCGACGCAGCTTGCGCTCGTACTCGGCAATCTCGGCGCTGACCTCAGCCGGCGCCCTGTCCGCCTGCTTCACATTGAGCGACGAGCTGAGCTCTTGAATCTTGTTCTCGAGTGCCTCCGTCATGGCCATGTTGTTGAACAGACGGGCCAAGAAGGCTCCCTCTTGCGAGGCAACCTGAGCGGTCGGTCCGTACCCAGCTACGGCGCAGTCACCGATGGCCCAGATGTCGCGGGCACCCTGCACGACAAGGTACTCGTTAACGGCGAGGCCGCGGCGCGAGTCTTTCTGCGCAGGTATCCTGGAACAGAGATCCTTGACCAGAGGGCGGACGGCGTTACCCGTCGCCCAGACGAGAAGGCCGTAGGGCATGACGCGCTTCTCCTTGGTACCGTCGGGTCGGGTGGTGGTGGCCTCGACCGACTTGTCCGTAACCTTCTGGACCATAGTCTTGGTCTCGATGTTGATCTTCTCCTCCTTGAGCGTGCTCTCGGTGTACTCGATCAGCTGCTTGGAGAAGCTGGGAAGAACGCTAGGCAGGGCCTCGACCAAGGTAACCTTGAATCGGTCACTGATCTCAGGAATAAGCTTCTTGATGTCCTCCTCAAAGAAGTCGGCAAGCTCGCCGGCAAACTCGACACCAGTGGGTCCTCCACCGACCACGACGACGCTCAACAGACGGTCGATCTCCTCGGGAGTCTGATCCTTGAAGGCGGCCGTCTCGACGCAGTCCATGATCTTCTTGCGGATCAACTGCGCGTCGCCAATCTCCTTGAGGAAGCACGAGTGCTCGCGCACGCCCGGAATGCCGAAAGTGGCGTTCTCTGCACCAACACCAACAACCAGCATGTCGTAGGGCACCTCGGTTTCGGCCATGTCGCCCTTGACTTCTGACGTGTCAAAGATCTTGACGACCTTGCGGTCGGGGTCGATGCTGCTGGCCTCGGCCTCATAGTACTTGACCTTAGCCTTCTTGTTACGCAGGATGGTCCTCACCGGCTCCATGATGGAGCGGTGCTCGATTGTTCCGGTCGTACATGACGGCAGCAGAGGGGTGAAGAGGAAGTAGTTGCGCGGTGAGATGACGATGACGTTGTAGTTCTCGACATCGAGGTTCTTCAGCAGGGAGACGGAGCCCCATCCCGTACCTGGAATTGACAGCGACCAGACCCGTTAGCACAAATTTCATCTGCTCGATTGCATACACAGCGAGTCAAGGCATATGACACGTTGGTCCTCACCGAGAATCACCAATGTTTTCCTGCTTGGGTCGGGGTCGGCCGGCTCGGCGGGGTGCCTCTCCTGGTAGATTGAGTACGCCGTGTAGCCCAAGCCACCAATCAGAGATAGCTGGATAAGACGCCACAGGAAGCGCAGTTTGCTGAACTTCTTCTTTGGGGGTTGTTGCGGCGAGAGAGTGGCCGCAGGGGCTTCTGTTGACTCGAACCTGCGCTGGATTTGCAATTGGCTCTGTACTGTAGCGGGTGCGCTGTAGACAGGACGTCGTGTCCTCACGGACATAAATCGATGCTGGGACTGGAGGCGGATGGCAGGCTGCGCGACCTGCGACAGACGTGCTTGCTGCGGCGCAAGCCGAGCAAGTGCTCTGGCAGACGCCATTGCGGCAACAATTTGACCTAAAAAATCTGTTGAGACCTAGAGAGGTGTTAATTTCGCGTTTCTATGTTGATTACGCCGTGGTTTCGGGTCGTAGCTTGAGTGTAAGAGGTGTGAGTGGGAATTACCAGCAGCTTGGTCGTTGATTTTTTTTTGGGGACCGAGATTGCGAATCGTGATATCACATGCAGGAGTTTGGCACCCTCAATGCGGGTAAAAGAAAAAAAATCTTGAAAAGTTGCGTTTTTTTGCGACGGGCTTTTGTCGGAGTTCCACTGTGACGGCGACGGGAGCAGTGGGACAGGGATAAAGCTAATGTGGGGGCTACCAAGTTGATTGAGCTCAGCGTTATCGCGACGTTAGCCAGCACCCTTAGTCACGAAATGGCGACACCAAGTGAGACGAGTAACAAAGCCAGTGCCAGTAGTCGAACAAACGGAGCTAATGTAAAGAAGACATTTACAATATCTACGAAAAGCAACATCCTACTTCGTAGATGAATCCCAATGCTACATTCATATCAGCTTACATGAGAAGAAAAAAAAAATCTTCACCATAAGCCAACCTCCTTTACAGGCTTGGTAGAGAGGCGTAGCTCCACTATCTTTCATCATCCGGTGCTTGATTAAGAATTTCGGTCAGCCACCTCCCCTTCAAAAATAAGATCTTAAGATCAAATAGAGAAATAACAGCCAGCGATCCGTGGTCTTCCAGTTAATGGATAAGATCCGATACCTTATCTCTTGTAGCACCACGAGACTTCGAATCTGTGCAAGGGAATTTCCGGTGTTACGCGCCCCGCCTTGCCGCTCACTGGTTTACGAGGTGTCAAGGCTCCTCAGCCAGCCATTGCTTTTCTACCTCGGGTTACTACTGCCCGACAGCTAGAACTGGCCTGAATTTTTACGAATTACTGAACACAGCCAAGTCAGTGCAAGTGCAGTACATGAATGCTTATGACTCGAACCCAGCGGTTGGTTTATCAAGTTTCTCAATTTCACACATACATCCATCCCACTGTGTTCTTACAGCCACACCGACCGAATTATCTATCCATAGCAGCCTGTTCAATTTCCGATGGTTTTTGACATTGTCGTCTTGTCATATATATCTTCGGTTCTCATGTCAATCGATGCTGCCACCCGAGCACCATTGCAAACGAATCATGAGCCCTGTCTAGATCTAGGCCCAGTACAGTTGTGGACTATCAAAGTTTAACTTGTCAGTTTGATTTGTGCCTGTCTTACTACAATACCTGTCGAAGAAATCGTGCTGGCCTATCCCAGTGTCCGAGGACTTGGCATGAGGCTCAGCCATCGAACCAATCTGCCGGGTGCTTATGGACTGCACGCCGTAGCAAGCCTGGCGTTGTCATTCGTCAAGCACCAGTTTTCAGGCCTTTGTCCCCGTGAGCACTGTTTCAACCCACCTTGGAGCCTAGCCTGCATTAGGCATCGTAAGACACGAATACAACTGTTGACTTTGTCGGCTGCTACTGAACGTTACTTGCGGTTGTGTATGATCACCGGTTCGCTGGTCATGAAAACTGCACCCAATTCTGACGTAAAACCTCGCTTAAATGGCCAGTCTGTCCAGTGCGATAAAATGATTAAAAAACCCCCAAAAAGGAAAGGGAAAGGGAAAGGGGCAATGGGCAAGAGAAGAAACAGAGTGTCGGTCCAGAATTTACTCGAACTTGCCTTCAATAAGAAGATCGTGCCCTCGACAACTCCTGGTATAATCTCCTACTCATAAGAGCCATTGCTATCACCCTCTCTTCCTTTTGTTAATTGATCTCTCCATTTTTCATAAGTCAATTACCAACATTTCATTATCGCTCTCAAAAACATATACAAATAGACGCAAGGGCAAGGCTGCCACGGAACCACGGAGGCCTGATGTTTCTTCAAATAAGCTCTTTCTTCACGCGCACCCTACCGGTATTCCGCATCCAGCTCGGCATTATTCTTTTTGGTATTTTTGCCGCGGCCATCAGTCGGAGAAAAACTGTTGTCAGGCCGCGTGCATCTAATCATCCGCTCTAATTCAGGAGTAGATATACCTCATGTTGTATGATCTGCAGGATCAACGTAATGTAGAACAAAAAGAATGGCTCATGTCAAAGCCGGGGAAACAGAAACCGCCCAGCCCGGGAATATCGCATATGGAAAATCCTGGGGACGTCAAGGAACCCATAAAAATAAGACGGGCCTCTGATCCGCGGGTGAATGCCAGGCTGGTTGCTGGTGAAAGTTGACATGTCGCATCCTACCTCCGGATGTACGCGCCGTCAAGCCTTTGCTTTCAGTGTCTTGAGTGCGTCGTTGGAATGAAAGCCTGCAGATCATTCACGACAGATCAAAAGACGTACGGTCATGTTTCTCACGTTTTTTCATACTGCTTCCGCCGTTCCAATGTCGGTGATGTGTGGTAATTCTGCGAATTGCAACCTTTTTTGTCTCGTCATATTCGGGTCCGGATCAAACAAGGACTTTCGGGCGATGGGCCAAAGATTTGTCGGCTAGACTGTCTTCCTACAGCGGTGGGGTGATTTCTCTCACGTATCTGCCTTGGGTACTTTGTAAAAGTTGTGTCGAAAATGGGTCGAAAATGGGCCGAAAACTAACCAAGTGGCCTGCCCACTTTGCTCTTACAAAATGAACATTTACGTGGTGCTACTGCGACATTACTACTCCATACGGAGCAATCCAAAGCGAGGCAGGGTAGGGTCATTCCATCTTTCCTCAATATCAATCCAAACTCAATCGCTTCTTATCGGTAAAAACGTCCGAACCTTCACTCCCAGTTCAGATTAAAGCCCTTCCATCATTCCATCATTCCATCATTTTTCAGTCGATTCCCCGCTCGTCCCGTCTCGATGCAAATGTGAAAAGTCTTGGGTGTTGAATTCCTTATAACTACTGAGGCGGCTCTGCGGGAGTTGGCATGGCTGGGCAGGGGTACCCTGATTTCTTGTGGCATTTGAAACCATAAACGGCCCCTGCTGAGACAGCCCCACCCCTGTACCTACCACACACGCGACCCGTCTCTCGCCTCAGATATTCGCGACATTGCTGCTTATGTTCAATGCACCGATGCTATGCTAGGTCCCGTAATACCGCAGAGCAGATATCTTAGCACATCAAATATGTGCCTAATTACATACAAGCCTTACTACTTGAAGGCAACCAATTGGTCAACGTCTGCAATGAGACCCTCGTTCTTGGCAGGATCTTCCCACAAAATCATGTTTGCAAGGTTCCCCCGCACGAATGTCCCGTCCAGTCCGCTCGGCTAAGGTAGCACTGAGATTAATTACTCAATGGTAACAGAGGCTGGCGTAACAACGAAGTTATGTCACTAAACTCAGCAGAAGAGAGCTCGCTCAGGGCCTCCGCAGCCGAGGACGACAAGGGCATCCAGGGCGTACACGCTGCCAAGATGATCGATCTTGCCGGGAGTGGCATCCATCTCCTTCTGCCCCAGTCCTGATTGGGGTCCAATGGATGAACCCGCTGGCCGTAACCCAGACAAGCGCACCCTTTCGTATTGAGTTTCCTCATGGTGGTTGTTGCAAACCCGCATGTGCCTGGGGTTTGTCCTGTGTCCCCTCCCCTGACCCCTTCCTGCCCCATTTCCGGAGTTGTAAAGTCGGATCTGGATGCACCGACTCTTGGTAGCGTGGTTTCTATGGCCGATCTCCTTCCTAGGAGAGGGGTTCCTGTCGTATCTGCCCGTCAAATCCAGAATGTTTCAATCGTCCTTTTCCCATCTCTCTCCCATGGTCATCTTCATCGTTTTCAACGCTTTCCTTTCTTTCTTTCCTTAACCCGTTCAAAGGCACGCCTTCTTTCTGGGCCACTTTCTTTGAATTATTATTACTTTACCTAATTTTTCTTTCTTTTCACGAGGCCCGGTCCTTTTTCTTCGCTCCTTTGGAATATTGACTATTCTCCGCATACGACTCCCTTCTTTTGCCAATCCACGGCCTCCGTTCCGTATCTCGAGAAAAAGCAACGCCATGGTAATATAGCGAGTATAACCTGATCCACGCTCCCAAGCTTGACCAACCGCCCATACGTTTCAGCCCAGCATTTTCATATAACGACGCTTGAGTACTAGGACGCCAAGGGCATCGGCAATCGTGGCGTCGACATATAATTAATGGGTGGCCAAAGCATCCTTACCAAGGGTGAATTTGGAACTCTAGACAATCTGGAGTCCCTCGCTATCGTTGTAGCATAGCGTTGGTGAGGGAACGAGACATGGCTCCATCGAATCATGCACGGCACTTCGCCTGCATGATGCGAGGGCAAGTTCCTACCAAGGCCGACTCATCTTCGATCACATTGTCGACACGACAAAACGACAACAGCAAAGACCGCGACCGAGGCGGACGTGATCGGGGAAGTGGCAGATCCGGCAGAGGTGACGACGGTAGTGGTAGCCGAGGTGATAGGAGCAACAGGGGCGGCGGAGGACGGAGTTTCTTCGGAGGAAGACGCACGGGCGATAACGACAGGAACGGCGACAGCAGCAACAACAACCGAAGCCGCGGGAACCGTGGGGCCGACAACGATTCTACTAGCCGCAGCCGGGCTCTGGTCACGTCCTCTGGAGCGCCGGCCCCAGCCGCATCTATGACAAACTCCACAGGCACACCACAGCCGCCGCCAGCTATTGCCTCACCCTCCCCCAAAGTCGAAGGAGCAAATCCGGTCGACAATGCGGCATCTCCAAGTGATGGACAGGCAGGCCGGGCCCCGCCGGCAGCTGTAAACCCTCCCTTGACCACGACGAATTCGAACCTAAGCCCGGTCATCCTACTCTCTACAGTCATACCGGTATACACAACCCATAACCACTATAACCTGGCCAATTTCGGCATCCGACTAACCTTTTGTCTGATAGGATTTCGCCAACACAGTTCCGCGAACAACAGCATCGCCTTCTGCCCCGGCCTTGGCAACTGACATTCCTGCTCTACCCGACACTACACCAGGCCCGGAACTTGCAAACGGTATCAACCCGGCGAGAGGCACCGGGGCTGGCTCTCCTAACACTCCGAACTCCTCGAAATCATATTCTGATGGCGCACCTGCTCAACAGCAACAAGGCCCATCGCAACAGGCCGGTGTTTCAATGGACGTTACAACCGAGCGGGTTCTGATATCTGCTGGCTCAATAGGTCAGCTACCGTCACTCTGACGACTTTTTATTTCTATGAATTAGGCTGACATGTTCCTTCTTTTCCAACAGTTTCTTTCGCTATACTCTGCTTTGTTGGTTGGATGCTTTGGCGTACTGTCAAGAGGTCCAAGCAGCAGGGGGAACCGAGCTCGTTTGCCAAGACATCAAGAAATGGAGATTCCGACAATGCTCCAGCCTTCTACCACAAATTCGCCGCCAAGATACCATTCCTGAAGAATCGTCAGCAATTACCGTGGCAGGAAGTCAATGAGAAGGACAGCCGGAGTGCATCGCTGAACCGCGGTATTGCCGTCTCAGCGACCCCGGCAGCAACGCCAGCAACCTCAGCAATGCCGGCAACGTTCGCGACCCCAGCCTCTGTGAACATGACGAATGGCAACGAGAAAGCGAACCAGCCGCTTCCAACATTACCGCGTCTACAAACCAGCATCTCTGCCCTGCATCAGCCGCAGCTGAACATGTCTCCCGCCATGGGTATTTCGCCGGCAGGAATTGGCATGTCGCCTGGAGCGAGTAGCCAGTCTCCAGCCAGGTCACTCGTGAACACTCCACAAGTACCACAGCTACAGTATGACTTCAATGGCTTGAAAACAAGACCCAGGGAGTCTGCGGTATCGTTTCATCAAGCAAACAACTCGTTCAGCTCGACCAATGCTGCTCAATTTGAAGGGACGTTTACCAGCAACGGCGCATCAGCTGGGACACTCATGCCACCTATGTTGAGCCCAGGCTACAACCGAAATGAGCCCTCTGGAGATACCTATGATGCTTATAATCAAAGGGGGCGTCAAGACAGCTATGTGTCGATGCTCTCGTCCCTATCATCGGGCTTTGGCGATGGCGATATCATCGTCGATGATCAACCGCAATCGTGGCCTCAACCGCCGCCGCCACAAGGCCTAAGCGCAGAGCAGTTGTCTTATGTGCAAACACAAGCGCCATCATCCCATCAACAGTCACTGAACATTCCCCCCAACGCCAGGACGTCAAGTCGAACATCTTGGATGAGCCGCTCAAATCGGGACACTGTGTATACACAAGCCAGTGATGACTCGGCTCCCAGATTCCGCACTGTTAGCTCATGGGTCCACCAGCAAACAAGCCGCGTGAGAAGAGCCGAGCACCGAGCAAAAGCCAATGGGCAGACGTCATCGGTGCCAGGTACTACAGCACCTGGCTGGTACGACATGCCACCTGAGCCTCAGTTTAACATGATGATGGACGACGGCCAAGCGCCGCGGGCCCCCGAATCCGTTCTCGGACGACGGCCAAGCGCCCCTGAATCTGTTTTCGGGCGATGATTGACACGCCTTGATCCGTGCCAACCTAATAATTACTATTCTGCTGTACATGCATGAGGACCAATATGTATACATTTCTTCTTTCCCTCTTTTGCTTTCGACATACTGTCACGTTTTTCATGCTCTCGTTTGTTGATACCTATTCGCTTTTACACCATGATACCTCTTCTTGTCTTTCGTAAGTTCAAATTGCTCACTTACAAACCGCCTTTGGCCTGGTGCTGAGAGGTCAGCCTATGTATGCCCTTATCTTGGGCCAGATGGTCGCCAACCTTGTGATATCTCCTTTGTCTATTTGCTCTTTCTTGCTCATAAAAACTGAAACCCAGATTGCATGTTTCAGAAATACTTGGATTGTTATACTTGGGATTGTGACAAAGAGTCCTCTCAAGACATGAAGCGCGGCATTAGCTTGGAGTTATTTGGAAATGTTGATGTTGAGGAAGCAATTCGCGAAAAGCGTTCTGATAGAATAACGCCGCCATGCCTTTGAGTAGCAGGAATTACAATCAACGCAGTTTTTATCAAATTGAAGTGCTGCATGGAAGTAAATGTTGGTTCTGTTTTATATCGCTGCCAAGTCGATCGGCATGCTTTGTGCGGGATGCTTATCCATAGTTACGGCTGTTTGGAGTTCTTTGGGGGGTTTTTTCTTCTTCCAAAAATCCTTTATGGTCATTTTCATAAGAACTGCTGTTCGCATATATAACATATTGTTAAAAGGATCACGCAAAAGTCATAAGAAAACGCCTGAAACGCCAAGCTGTCATTCGAAATTAGCTCTATATTCTGACGGTTTCCCAGTCATTACCACAAGAAAAGCGTCTTTCGTAGTATAGGGGTTAGTATGCAAGCTTGTCACGCTTGAGACCCGGGTTCGAATCCCGGCGAGAGAGTCCCACTACGGCATCCTCAGGGTGTCTTGCAATTCTTTTTTTCATTTTTGTGCAAAAACGTCTTGACTGTTTCCAAACCTATCCAGCGTGTTATTAATCGCATTTTGAAGTGTCTCTCTGTAATTTTACCCTTGGCTCCAGCAATTGAAACCAGGGACATTGTTGATGTACATGAAGGCATTTTGTCATGGCTAATCTGCTTCATCGTAAATGTTGAGCCACAAGATACGCTCAACCCACTAAATTGTTCCACATCACTCAATGGATTATACCATGCACACGTCAACTCTAGCCCAAGCTCGGGATTTCTCAGTCCACCCTACCGTAGCTCCAAATATTGAGACCGACCTTAACGCCGCGCTCGACCGGCAACCCAGCGTGCCATGATTCCTCGTAGCCCCTGACGACGGCACCGCCGCCGAGCCCTGGTGGCGGGTTGAAGTTTTCCCAAAAGACGGCGTTGCCGACGATGGGCTTGAAGATGACACCTGCTCCTCGCGGATGCTTCTTGTCCTCTTCGGCATCAGCGCCGCAGCCGACGATGAACCTGCACCACCTGTCATCGGAGCTTGGCCTCTGCAGGAGCGGGAACTCTGTGCCGCCGCCGACGAGCGAGCCGTTGCCGTCGTCGACCCAGGCCATGATGCTGCTGACGCGCGCGTAGCCCATGCGTGGTTCCATCCCTAAAGAGGATTGGGAAGAGTGGGGTGTGGAAAACGGTTATTGTGGTTCAGCGAAGAAGAGGAGTATGGAGGAGGGGGAATAAAAAAAACTCACAGTCAAAATGATGCCCGTAGTGGCCGCCGACGTGGTAGCGCTGCACCCGCAGCCGCTCGATCCATGTCTCGTCGCGCCAGCCCTGGAGACTCCTGGCCCGGGCCTCGATGCACCTCACCGTGTCGGTGCGGGGGATCAGTGCCACCTCCGAGTCGCGGATCGACTTGTCCCGGCGAGGTCCGGCGTCGTCTGTCACTGTGGAGGGGGTGTAAATCGGCTCGCTCCAGTGAGTGAGAGGCAGAAATGTTAGAAGGGAACAGAAATGATCCCAAGTTTCAACTCTGGGTTTCTTTCCTTGCTGTGTCCCATGTCACACGCAAGGTATATACAGAGATTATATATACGCAACAACACAACCTCTGCCGACAAAAGAGGCAAAAAAAAAAAAAAAAAAAAAAAAGGAAACAAAAAGAGAAACAACATAACCTTACCTGATCTCAACCAAGTGCCTCCTCTCATCCCTCGCCAAAAAGTTCTCGACGTACAGCACCAACGGCTGTCTGGAAAAGACGTGCACGGCGAGCGCGTCCGGCTCGCACCGCAGCCCGTCGACGCCGGCGCTGACCCTGGTGCCGTTGACGACATCCTCGAGAGCGTGGAGCGCCTCGGTGAGGTTGGGACGGTGGTGATGGTGACGGCCACCACCCCTCGCTGTACCCTGCAGCGGCGACGACACGGGCTGCCCTTGTCCGCCGAACCCGAGCAGGCGCGCCACGGGGTCGTAGGCGAACATGGCCGCGACGCACAGGGCGATCAGCTGCGGGAGGGAGAGCATGGCGGAGAGAGATTTGGAGAGACGAAGCAAAGCGATCGGCGCGGTTTTGCTGTCTTTGTCGTCTCTCCTCCACCCCCTTTTCTTTTTTTTTTCTCTTTCCCCCTCTGTGGGCGGGTGGCGGCTTGGAGGGCAGGAGATGTGTTGTCTGACTTGTACCCAAGGACGGTTTGGCGGGCAAGGGCGGGCAGGTGGTTTGGGGAGCTTGGAATTAGAGGCAACAAAGAGTTGAAGGGCCGAAGTTAGGCCCTGGTTGGAAACATGCGGCAAGATGTTTATCTAGATCTTGATGGGTCGTTTGATGCTTCAATTGCCCCCCTGTATCAAGGCAAACCCAGTGTCAATCAAGTAAGCTTGCCTTGACGGACGACAAGTCATGACCGTTAGTTACAGTGGCACCTGGCGTGATGCGACAACGGTCAGCCATCCACGTGACTGGCATAATCAGAAAAAAGAAATAAATGCATTGCAACGAGATGCAAGATTTCAATATAGAATGAAGACATATGGATGAGATCAACAAGAGCTGGAGATGTTTTGTCTAATCTAGACCAGATGCGGGCCTACACCCGATTTGTGTGAATCTTGTGCAAACCAAAGAGCAGAGATGTTCGGATGCAATCCTGTACAAAAAAGAACAATTTCAGCTTCGGCTTCCATAAACTGCCGACCGCCCTCATAAATTGCCAGAAAACGCCGTCGCTAAGAAGGGGTATCTTTGACACCTAACAGCATCTAAAGGCAAAAAAACCGACCTATTCGTCACCTCGTCTTTACCCACCCTTGATCTTGCATAGCGCATACTCCAGTATCCAAGCAAGAAAAAAAAAATTTAAAAAAATAAGAATCTTCCTCATTCATCCCACAAAGTTCCAAGACACATCTAGTGATTGGTTTTCCGTCCCTACTCCAGAGACCTGCGGCTGATTCGACGATGCCGACACAAAGGCATCAATCTCCGCCGTGTTCCACATGTCGTCCGTCATGAATACCGGCTGCTCGTCGGCCAAACCCACAGGCGGCGCACCGCCAAACAGGGGCCCACCCTCGCTGGCCACCGATGCTGTGCTGTAAGTGGCGGTAGCTGGCGTGTTGTCGGACGAGCTGCGGGAGCCGGTGAAGACACCAGCGGGCGAACTGCCCGACGAATTGTTATTTCTGTGCGGCAGCGCTGTTTGGAAACAAGAAAGCAGTTCCGAGCACCCTGCGGCCAGTCCAGACATGTGCTGCTGTTGCTGTTGCTGTTGCTGCTGCTGCTGCTGCTGGGGGTAAGCCGACGTCGTCGGGTCCGAATATTCCATAATTCCCGAGGAATCACTAGCGTATTGCCAATTGTCATAGTAAGAGTTGACTTGTTGCGCATCTTGGGCTGGGGGTTGGCTGGTCGAGCCCTCCTTACTCATACGTCTTCGTTTGCCGCGATTTCCATCGGCCTCTTGTCCACCTCTGGCTTCATCGACTTGCGATTCCATCTGAGATGACTTTGATGTCGACCCTTGACACAGCCAGGTAACCGGCAGTTTCGACTTGGCAAATCCTCTCCTGTCGGACTGTCCAATCGGCTTACCGAGTGGCAGGTAGCCAGGAAGCGGCGATTGGACTTTGGCATGGTTCGGTAATGAAGTGCGAGCCAGTAATGGTATGTTGTAGCCTGCCTTGGTCAAATCGAGTCCCTGGATTGATGGAACCCTAACAAGGCTTGAAAGGTTGTAATGATCCAGGTCCGCAAGGATCTGCCGCAAGAATGACTGCGTGATGGGATGAATCCTGCTGATGGCTATCAAGGACTGTATGAGGAAATCCAGGGCGTCCAGGTGGCTGGGCTTCGCTCGAGTCTTGTTGGATTTCTCTTTGCCTTCCTTTTCCCGCTCACTGGAGACATACATGTACACTGAAGCGGCACAGTACAGGCTGAGCGCTACGAGCGGGTTCCTAAACGCTGCTGCGCTATCGACGTGGACTGCTTGCTTCACAATGTTCACTATTTCATCGGCTGAGTTGATGATGCGAACAATGCTGGACTGTGCGATCGTGTTGGGAAGCTCGTGGGCTTGTGCACGATCGATAGCGCACTGGTGCAGACAGATGACGGAAGCATGCAGGTTGAGGTTCATGAACACGGCAGCGGGATTCCGGCAATTCTTGGGCAGCCGCTGCCCCTCTGGAAGAAACATGAAGGCACTGGAGAGCGTATTATCAATGTCCCTGTGGCGTTTCCAGAAGGCGCCGTATTCGACGTCCTCGGGGCGATCATCAGGACGAACCTGGCAGACATGGGCCAGAATTTGGTTGAATATGTAGCATATGCCGACTGATCCGGCAAACGTAGAATACGAGGCTCCAAAAAAGACATCTTTCAGCCTCATTGTTTCCTCTTCTTTGCCGCTGATGAACGCATCATGCGAGCTTGGTACGTTAGTTGCGATCTGTGATTGGCTCCAGTCAGCCAGTGGTACTTTTTCAGGAATTTGCTGAGCTTGTAATGCAGTCCAACATATAATCCACTTGCCTGAGTTGGGTCGATCATACTCGGCCAGCCTGTCGAGACTGAGGCATGACTATCGATAATGAAAGCACCCCAGAAGACCCTCCGTCTACGTCCAGGTGTCGTCAGCACATTATATAACAACGTATAAGGAACGGGTCTCAGATGAATACCTTTCTTCAAGCTCAACCCAGTTTTGCGGCGGAAGTATCGTGGGTGTTATCTTATCCATATAGCCTGGTTCATCGAGACGGTGTAGACCCATCATGTGGCACAGCTTAATACCCCTGGCGCAACTCATAGCAGCGCGGGTAAAGTGCATGGTTCGTGCCTCGTACGCAGCCACCAGTATCCAGGCTTGCGCATGCTGGACTGTGATGAAATATTCTCCGACGCCCTGCGGGGGTTCAAGTAATCAGCCTCGGCGGTCTTCAGGGGTGTATAGTACGACTTATCTGGTCAGCCTACCTTAAGCTCGTCAGCTTCCAGATATTGCCGTGCCCTACGATAGTAAGGATCATGGAATGCCGAGTATTTTTCCATCTGAAAGGCGGCCATGGCCCAGATGGCGTACTGAAGGGCCATAGGAGGCCGCATGTGCGGCGCAGAATGGTATGCTTTGAGGTATCGCGCCGGATGGACAATGGGGATGAAGGTGTGCTGTTGTTGAAAGAAATGGGTGTGCCTGTGGAATTTATGTAAGCAGTGAGTTTTGATGTTCTCAAGTATGTTCTAGACTTCAGGACTTACATTTCATCAACAACGTCAAAAGGAGGGGGCACCTCGAACATGCCCAAACCCATCAGCTCTTGGGTATTGAAGTAGTCGCTACCCATTTGCTGGTTCATGATTCGACCAGAACCCTGGGCACAATCTCCAGAAATGGGTGGTAAGGCATCTTCATATGCAAATTCGGCATCTGCAGAACCATCACCAGAACCAGACCCAGGGCTGGCATCGTCCAAATTGACGTCGCCATGGATTTCGGTGGACGGACTCTTGACGCCGCCCTGTTTTGAATTGGCACCAGCGTCCTTGAGCAAATCCTCAACAAGTGCTAGTCAGAAGGATTGGTTGAGCAGCAGTTAGTTGATGACGGAGCCAAGATGCAAGAGACACAACCTCCAGAAAAGAGAAAAGAAGCACGGGGATGGCATATACCTAATCGAGCCTCGAGCTCCTTGACATTTTTGCGCTTGTTCATCGGCTTCCTGCGAGACTCGGGGTATACACATTCGATCTTGAGCCTCGTGCAACGAACACAGATGGGCAAATCACGTGAACACTTAAGCTTTCGACTGCGACAGCCCACTGTCATTGAAAGAAAACAAAGTTCATGATTAGCATCGAGAGAGGAGTCAGACCCTTGCAGGGAAGGGGTGGCTTGCTAGGAGAAGCAAGCATAGGAGTACAAATGAAGAACTAGAGAGACAAGAAAAGATAATGGCCAAGACCGAGATAGTTGCAGAAGGGCTCGCCCTCCGGTGCATCCATCCGATCGGGCTCACGATGGGTGCGAAGTGCGAACAAACATACCGCAGGCCATTGGCTCCGAAGACTTGGCGGCCGAGGATGGAACCGCCGAGCCGGGCCCTGCCTTAGTCGGTGCAGACGAGAGGGCCTGTGCCCAGGGTTCTGCATCGTCGTCGGCCATGACGACACAAGACTATGCTGGTGCCACAAGGCCGGGTTTGAACAGGAGCCCCGGGTCGGAGAATGTACCCGATGAATACGGGACGGGGGTGGGTGGGCAAAGAAAAAAGGGCAAAGAAACTTTCAACCCTGACCGAACGGGCCGGTAAGACAGCCAGCCAGGATCGGAATGGACGGACGCGGGCGACGTCAAGTCGCGTAGACGTTATGCGGTGACACAAAGAACTTGGGATTGAGGCCGATCCACGTACGGGTCAGGCTAGCGCTAATCTTAAGGTACCTGGGATGCGCAGGCAGCACGTTTTGTTTGATTGCTGCCTAGACTTGGAAGGATTCGGACAGTTTAAACCCACAGTTCCCCCAGAAAAATATTCAAGGTAAAAAAAAAAAAAAGAATAAATCGGTCAATTCTCAAAAAGGAAACAGTCCAGGCACGTTTCCTCCCGCGTCGCCGCCGTAATTGTTTTACGGAGTACCGTACAGGACCACTCATTATTATGATTAGACCTAGGCTGGGCTCTATGTTTGACCGTGAAAGTTCTACGCCGTTCTGTTGTGCGCGGAGCATCGATCGGGCTTTGGTAAGGCGGAGGGTCTTTGTTCCGATGGCCGATGCCGAGTCCTCGATCTCGGCCGAGAATCGATGATGGCTCCATTATTTTGTCATGCGGAGGAACATGGCGGGCCAAACCGGGATTTTGACAGCTGCGCCCTTTCCAAGATCGCCCCAATCCCGGCAGCGCGATAAAACCATGTTCGGTTCAGTGCCGGGAGTGACAAGAGTGATTAGGAAGATGGGCGGGGTCGTATTGTCCAATTGCCATGTGGTGTGGGCGGCCCTTGCCGTTCTGTTGGTGTGATTTCTACAGTCCGTCCTGGTGGGAAAGAATGACCACCACATTGCACCGTTACACATTATATGCAGACTTGTCAAAAAGCCCATTTCCCAATAGGGTTAGTGTACGAATGTGGGGCACTGGTTGTACCGGTATCACTATCGATTGATTGAATGCCTGGGCTGCCTCCCCACAAAACGGGGCAGTGCTCAACCATCAATTTGCTGTAGTAAGGCCGGCCTACAGTGCACTAACTATGTCAATGGTTCATGGGGTAATTATTAACTTGTCACCTATAGGATCCCTTTAGTGTCCAACCTTGACACGCGCTACCTGGGCACTAGCCCATCAATAATAACCACCTACCTGCCATAATGAGAAAGTGCCAATGGCATATCTTGTGTAATCCATTTATCCCGGCGAGTCGCTGACCTTCTGAGCCGCCCTAACTCGCTCATCTCCGTGGCAGGTTGTCTTCTAGAGTATTTACCCTGGGTGGTTTACCTTGTACAAATAAACCTACCGGTAATGAAAGGTCCGCGGTAAGCGCCACCAACCAATAAAGTCCCTGCCCCTCGGCGTATCTCACTGCTAACCAGATGCTAGCACCACGCAAGCCGTCGGCCTTGTTAAAACAACTAATCAATAGTAGATACCCTA
This sequence comes from Pyricularia pennisetigena, assembly GCF_004337985.1. Taxonomy (NCBI): domain Eukaryota; kingdom Fungi; phylum Ascomycota; class Sordariomycetes; order Magnaporthales; family Pyriculariaceae; genus Pyricularia; species Pyricularia pennisetigena. Next base: position 879,975 of record NW_021940918.1, read on the forward strand.
TGATATGCATGCAGACCCCGTTCCCGCGCCGTGACACACGTCAGACGTTAATCTACAGCTGTAGACCTGCACGCACGTGTCCAGCTAGTCTAGATTCTTCGATCTGCGCTGGAGAACCAAGGTATGTGACTTAGACTCGGCCTAGTGGTAGTCTGAGACCTTTTATTCTCGGAGCGGCTTTTCTATAATTTGACAGTCAGTGCGTACTCCATATTCACTTGATTTTAATTACCTCTCACCGCTTCTCTCCCGAACCTTTGACGTGTGCTTGCTGTCAGTCACCACCACCCTCCAAGACCGCCATTGACGTTTACCGCAGCTCAAGTGACAGCGCCTAGCGGGACCCGGGAGGCTGGGGAAATTTCAGCTTGCAAGTCCCCCAAATAACAGGTCGGCACTTTGGTGGCCCTCGTCCCGCAGCGTTGCTGAAGATCTCCCTATTTTCACCTAGCTCGGGGCGCTTGCCACGATGACATGACGGGCAGGACAGTGCCCGATGACGCTTCCCGCCAGGGCAGACAGGACGCCAAAGACGTGGCGGCTGCCAAGTTTGCTAGTTCCAAAACCCAGCAAACGGACACGTCAAATAAAAAAAAAAAATAAAAAAAAACACGAGGCTCTTCTCCTTTACCGCCTTTCCTAGCTGGACCTTATCCAGACAAGACCCAGGGACCTAGAGCAAGATCATCTCACCTTTTTTTTTTCTCACGTCAACTTGAGACATGCCACCGGCGCCAGGAGATTAATGGGGGAGGAAAAGTCGGGTGAGACGTTGCACGCCTGATGAGCTAGCGACATGTACCCGACGAGCAGCCTCGCCTGGGGTCCTATTCAACACTGCCCGTCCAGCTGAGACGAGCCGTGATGTGACCACGCCATGCAGGGGCTTTTAGTCTGGCTGCCAGGCTGGCAAGGCAGGAAAGTGTCTTTTCTGTCTTCCAGCCCGACGGGTAAGTTATGTTTTTGTTGTCGAGGCGCATCACCGGTGCCATCGGGATGGGATCTATCCCAACACCAAAAGAAGCGGTCAGCTATGTGTCGGCCATGCAGTACACATCAGCAGGTGGACGGCGAACTCATGGGGAGGCACGACTTTGGGGCGCACAAGGTCGCCGTGGTCCCCAATCTCGGCTCGAGTGATCCGAAAGAGCCGAGGACACAAAGAGATGGAGGAAAGATAGCGAAATGCAAAAGCGCGTGCCGTTGTGCAACAGCATTCTGGGAAACACAGTGTTCGGAGATGAGTGACTAGCAACTCTTCTGGGGAGTATTGTTTTGTGCACAATTGTCCAATCGTTCGACTTTTGGTGGCGCATGGACCGGAAGGACGCTTGCGCGGGTGTAACGAGGCACGATCGATTTTCCTGACCACCCGACTGGACTTTTTGTGTTATTGGAGAAGGCTGTAGGACAATAGCTGGCGAGCGAGAAAAATAAAAACAAAAGCCGGATTTGGGGGTTCGGTATACGAAATCTGCGTCAGACCTATCAAGGCTGTGTGAGTGCATGGGAAGATTTCACGGCTCATGATACACATACAACCACGCCGCACGCAAAACAAAAAAAAAGGGGGGCAGCACAGGGTACAGCATCTCCCCAATAGGATTTTGGGTATGCTCAACATATCACCATACTATACATCCTTGGGCCTTATCCAAATTCAGCTGCTATGCGGGCTTTGGGCTTTTGTCCAGCAGAGCATACACCTGGTCGGGAAGGGCCGGGAGGTCCGAAACGACGCCACTTGCACAATCCCTCCCCTCCCCGTCCCTACGATTTTGCAAGCAAACTGTTGCCGGTTCCGTCCGTTTTGTGTTTCCAATGTCACTACCGCATTCCCAGCAGCGGGGCGGGGGCTTGCAAATGACGGGAATGGAGGCTGAGCAGCGCCGGGAATCGAGCCGGCCGGATTGTCGACACGCTAGCGGGGGAGGGATGACGATGGTGGCGTCGAGAATGCGGTCTAGGCTTTTGGCTGTGCAACTTTTTTTTTCTTTCTTTTACACACAGTGTATGTATGGGACACAAGCAGAAGTTGGGGGGGCCTATTTCATCATTTTCTGCCCAGTTACTCTTCAACTAACCTGCTTGTTATTATTACTTTTCCCCCCTTGGCACACGTATATGCAATGGATGGTTTACAGGCATGACGGGTGATTGACACGTCCAAGGTCGATCGGCCATGGATGTATTGCGGAGGAAAACGCAAAAGGAAAGAAGATCAAAAAAGTACACCATGTACACACACTAAATACCACGTATACCATCCTGGGGTTCGGTTGAAAGGGAAAAGAAAGAGAACTCGGAGGTTGGAAGAGGGATGGGATGAGGCCGGCCTAGGCCACTCTTTTGAGACGGTGGTCGTATCACAATGGGATGGGGTTGCTTTGCCGGTGAAGGCATTCCCTTCTCTTCCCTTCCCTTCCCTTCCCATCTGCGCTGCGCTTTTTTTGCCTTCACGCTGTTGTTTCGCTCCATTTCCGAGCTATCATGGACAGGGGAGGTGCTGCTTTTCACTTTGACGAGCTTAACCGCCGCTGGAGGGGGGCGTCTGGTCTGGGCTGACTATGAGGAGTAGAAGAGGGTGCGGGTGTGTGTGGAAAGTAAAGAAGAGAAAAAAAGAAACTCTCAAGTCCAATCAAGTTTTTGTGTCATCTTGTCAGTCAAAAGACCAGCAAACTCCTGCTATAATACTTCGTGTGATATTCGTCTGAAGTAACGCGTGTCATGGGCGTTCTAGAGAAGCTTAGTCAATCCCATGTCTTTGTCTATGTGTATGTATGTGCTTTTCTCCATCTCTCTTCCCTCTTGTCACTTTTTCACCCCTCTATCCCTGGCACCACCGGCCCCCGAGTGAAAGGGAAAAAAAAGTAAATGGGCAAGGATCAGAGATGCCCTGGAACCGCAACCCTTGTTCGGTAATGTGCTAAGTTCTATCATCTTCAGCAGGTTTTGTCTTTTAGGGGGGCGTGCGTGGGCAGTAGTGACAACGTATTAGAGTTGACACCGAACCTTGCTTGAGTACATGCACTTGTAGAGGTACGCCGTATACTTTGGAAAATATGTTTACTGTGGTAAAATGTGAAACGCTCAAGGGCTGCAAATTGGCCACTTGGATCTTTTCTGATCTCGAGATATGACTTACAGTAAGTGAACTGTTGGTTGTGTGATACATTTACTTTTATCCGCAGTATGTTGACTGTCGGCCTGATCTTTGACAACGAAGCGAGACCATGGCTGGGTCTGGAAGTCATTGCCTCCGAAAAAGGGTTTTTTTTCTGGTCTCTTCGTCGTCATTCTATTGTTTATACTTTACTGTGGCAGGACGAAATGACGCATCCGAGTTCCATATCTTGATCAGGTGTACATCTCTTTTGTAGACATTCATCAATAAGAAGAGCCGATTATACATACAAAGCTGGCCGAAGTGTGTCGTGGAGAACGCAAGCTGGGCTTGATTAGCAGTGAATTCAAGTCATGTACAGCAACATAGCGTACATAATGCAGTCCAATCAAGCATCGGCATGGTACAATCATACTATCGCCTTAGCATCGACCAACAATGACCCCCTCCCCCAAAAAAGAAAGAAAAGCAAGCTAGTTCATGCATGCTGCCGGCTGCCGTGCGGCACAAACATTAGATTCCTCTCAAGTTTCCAAAACTATGTTCAACTTTCGGGACCCGAGTGAGCTGCCGCTGAATTTTTGCCTCCGCAGAGACGCCGGAGACATAAAGAGACAAGAAGAAGAGAAAGCGAGAAAAAAAAAAGACCCATGTTGCATAATTGAAGACTTGGTCCTTCTTCAGCTGCCCTTGTCCGTCATCCAATATAACTTTTGCATGACAGCACTATAGACCATGTCTGATATATATATATATATATATATATATATATATATATATATATATATATATATATATGAGCAGCTTATAGCCTTGGCCAGTATAAGAAAAGTAGGCGTAGGCGTACTGGCCGATGGTAAGCAGTAATCATCGGCGGATACATCCCGCCACAATATAAAAGTCTAAGCCCATAAAATGATACCGAGGCCTGGGGAATTAAAAACCCTTCCCAATGCTCGGCCCAAAACAACCCTGACCGCATCTTCTGTACAACTTGATTGCCGCGCCACCATGCAATTAGTTCCACGTTGGGAAAGCATTGAACTGACAACCCCCCTTGGTTCAGAGTCAAGAGTTAAGGAGGACGTGAACAAAAAAGTAAGAAGAGACACGGAATCCCGCACAAAGCGCCACCTACGAGTCTTTGTGGCACGTTGAAACCCCGTCATCAGGATTGCCACCGGGAATGGGAGCAATCAAGGCTATCAAATAGGATTGTGCGAACCGCCTTTGTCGCACAACAACCCACCAGGGACCCAGGATTCATTATCTCTTTGTTACTTGCTTGCTTGCTTGCTTGCTGGGAGGCTGCCGGGGGCCGGAAAACGGGTGTTTGCATGACTTTGATTTGTGGACGACAGGGAGGTTCGAGTGCGTAGGTGCAAACAGAAAAGAACCAATGAGACAACAACCCATGTTACGGAGCTGTGCATTCAGTGGGCGGCTTCCGAGGAACTAGTCCCGGTGTTTTGAGTTCCTTTGTTGCTTTTGTTTGATTGATCGGTATGCCTCGACGGGACTCGGCAGCGCTACGGCGGACTGGGGGGGTTTTCCTCTACGACAACCAATTAACTGACTAAGAGTTCCGGCCTGGACCTAGAAGTTGACCTGAGACTGACATATTTTTATGACTTGACAACCAACCACTAAAACCCCCCGATGTATTGACTACACAGTATCCGAGGGCTTTTTTTTTTCTTTTTTCTTTTTTCTTTTTTTTTTTCTCCCATGGTTTTGTTCCTGGGGCGCTTCTTTGCATCTTGCAGCCCGCCGAACGGAGCACCACCCACACCATGGGCAATGAAGGTGGGGGAGACGGTTTTGGATTCCCCGGCGTCTGGGAATTCAAAGACCAATATAGGAAGCAGCCAGTCACTCCACACCACAAAACGTGCATGATGCATACCAACAACGTTTTTACCGCTCAGTGCCTTGGGGAGGTTGCGTCGCCTTTGGGGGTTTGGCCCCAGGTTGTGACGAGCAGCGAGCAAACCGTGCAAACAAAAATGCTACCCGAGCCAAGCGGTTGATTGCTAGCCATGCTCTGGCATGACCCTTGTCGTCCCAGAAAGAGCGAAAAGAGAAAGGCCAGAGAAGCAGCCAAGACCAAACCAATAGTGGTTAGTTATCGGCCAAAGGGTCCTCATTTGTGGGCTGCGAGGATTGCACGACCGTCCGTCAGGCTGGGGTTCACCACGTAATTGCTGGGTACCAGACCAGGGTGGGATCCAATATGATGGGTGTCAGGTTGACTCCTTCCTTGCCAGTTGCCACAATCGCCCGGCGATTTTCAAAGGACCGTGTCCCATACGAAATGGCAAGTTCCGTGCAGGCTGGGATATCCCTCCATGAGGCAAAGCGAAGAACCTACCACGCACTGCCTAGGGGCTTTGCCAGCATCGTGACAAGTGGTGACATATTCCCCAATTGACACGCACTTTTGAAGGGGTGTGGGAGGCGCACGTTGCAAGAAAAGAGACAAAAAAAAATCAAGATCCCTCCCATCCTCCATCGTCGAGTCGAGCACTGGTGGGCGACTGGTGGACAGAGAGAGCGCGTGAGTATGGTGGCTGTCAAAAGATGGACGGTCTGGTTTTGTTACTGTCGCGGATGAATCATGTCATTGCTGAAAAAAGTTCCCCCCACCCGGTCGGAGGAATAAAAGTGCCGCAAGAGCGACATGCAGTAAAATGGAGATGAAAGAAATTATGGGACGCCCGAGGGAAGCAAAAGAAATCTCCCGGTCGATCGAAACACGTTGCCGAGAAACACAAGGGAGGGGGCCCTTTTTTGACGTCTGTTAGCAAAAGAGTTTGTTTTATGTTGTAATATGCATATCTTTATTGTTTTATTTTTTTTTTTCTAATCTCCTCCTTAATCTGTTTTAATTTTATTTTATTCCTTTTAATATGTACCAGGTAAGGTCCTTCCCTACCTATTGTACGGTAAATATATTTGTTCCCTACCTCCCAACCTGAGGAAATGCAGTGACCAAACCCCGCCGCCCATGGACCTGGGAACCCGATCTTCCACAGATTGGTGGTCTGTGCAAACAGGGCCCCAGGCATCGGGGATCCATTCAAAGTGGGCGGGGCCTTCTTTTGCCTTTCCCAATGTCGCCGCGCGACACAAACAAACCGCATTAGAAATTATCGTGTCAGTCATTTACGAAAGGATATGCCTCTTTTTTTGCTCGAAAGAGCGAAGTGCAGCGTCACGGTTGGTGGGACAGATGGGGAGGGGTTCCGGACAAACGACACTGTTCGGTCCTATTTACTGATTTGAAATCGACTCGCTTTCATGACTACTCGCGGGGTAAATTACCGGGAATGTTTTGTCGAGTAAGTCGAGAGGCGGTTGGTCTTGTTCGTGGTTTGTTCGTTCGTATGTGTGTCAGATCTTCAGTGTTCCTTGGCCTACGCTATTTGTCTGCCTTGGCTCAACTTACATAGCTACTTTGCTGTAGGTAGGTTTCTTGTTGGTGCGCCGTTAACGTCCAAAGTGGACTCGGTCAGTACTTTTTTTTTTTTTGTTTCGTCGTATCGACTCGAGAGCTGCGCTTCCATCTGAACCTTAGTCCCCTTTTTTTTCATCATGATCACCATGTGCCATGTCAGCGACGTCGTCTCTTCCTTTTCCTCTCAAATCTTGATTTGCCCTTCAGTCCTTTGCCTCTCGGACCACCCCTTCAGGCCAGGCACTTTTATCACGTTCCCTGTCTCGCCCAAAGTCTAAACAAACAAGTTGCATCTCATTCCCACCCTTTTTTCCCCTCCTTACTGACACGACAACGTGATTTTTAACTACATACGTATTTGCAAAAATCATGGCAATTGGCCCTTGTTCTTGTCTCAGTTGTTGGCCCCCGTTCGCCATGAAACAAGGGTCCTGGAGATGGCTTCATATCGAATAGAAACATATTGACTATTTTGTCCTACGGACAAATAGGAGGAGAAAAAATGCCCACTCCCCCTTTGGCGATTCACCGCCTTGGAACTTCCTTTTTTTCGTTGTGACCATTCCCTATCACTCTTAAGGGGAACCGTTAAACCGCCGTTGAAACTAGTGTCAATGCAATGACAAGTTGATGCCGCCACCCCCTCCCATGCTAAATCGAGAGAGTACTAAGAGACATGGCAAAAATTGAAAAAAAAAAGAAATGAATAAGAAACTAGAAAACAACGCTAGTGCAGCCTATTAGTCGTCGTGCCTCCGATTCAATTCTTCGGTCATGTCCGTTTTGCTGCATACCGCTCTCCAACAAAGTACCACATCTGACCTAGCATAGCCAACCAAAAAAAAAAGGTAAGAAAAACAAAGAAAAATGATGGCGCCTCACGGACGGGCCCGTGATCGACCCGAAGCCCTGGGACTTAGACATCTGTGTCTATATGCAAGCTGCGTTGTTAGTGTATTTTCGGGCTTCGGTTTCCCATCTTTCCACACAAGATTTTTATTTATTTATTTATTTTTTTTTTTTTAAAAAAAAGTGTATCATTGGGATTCAATTCAGATCATCTCTCAGCAGTTGCTTGTTTTGGAAATGTTCTTCATTGTCTTCTCCCGCGTCTGACCGAGCATCGCTATTCGATTGCAAGGGATGTGGGCGGATGAGACTACCTAAGTGTTTTCCTCCTCTAGACCGGTTTCGGCTTCTTCATGCCCGCTGAATGCTTGGTGCCCTGTTGGCCTATTTCGATAAGAAAAATTCCTCAATTTTTTCTTCCGTACCGCTGTCTTTCTCTCTCTTCCGGGTAGTCAAAAACTCCATGTGCCAGGTGTCTAAAAATTTGTACAGTGGGGGGTAATCAAAAAGGAAAGATGAATAAAGGAAAATGTCGTGTCAAATGTCAGAGCCCAACCCCCAATTTCAAGTGGTATATACGAAATAATACATGTCAAGAAAAGAAGAAATCCATCCATACTGGTAAATCGGAAGACATAAACATACTAGATGAAAAAAGTAGCAATATTCCCAACAAGATATGTTCGTACAATGGAAGAGCTTCAAAAAGGAGTGTGTAAAAATGTGTGTGATAGTAGCCTGTTCAGACGCTGCCACGCTTCATGCCAACGGCACGACGGTGCATGTCATCGTGATAGAGGTGGCTGCCACCATCGTCGCTGATAGGGCTGCCCCTCTTGTCGCTGTCGTAGTCTGACCGCTCAGTTGAGAGGAGGATCTTAGAGCCGTCTGAGAGGCCGCGTCCTTGGGCGAGAGCATCCGACTCGGCACGGGCGTTGTTGATCATGGCTGGGAGCTGGCGTCTTCGAGCATTGATAAACCAGTTGGAGATTTGGTCTAGAGAAGCAAAAGTGTTAGATATGACGTTCCCTTGTGGTAATTCTTGTCAATTAGTTTAGACTTACTCATCTGAAGGCCGGTCTGTCTCATCAGCTCCTGCTTCTCGTCCTCGGTCGGGTACGGGTGTGAAAGGTGTGCCAAGAACCAAGCACGGAGCTTGTCAGTCGTCTCCTTGGGCAGGTTACCCCTGCGCTTGCGTTGCTTGTTGTCTCCATTGAAGCCCATGCCGCCCATGTCACCCATCCTCATGTAATCACCATGATAAGCGCTGTAGCCAGAAGGCGAAAACGGCATGCGATCCATCGGGGGCATGGCACCCATCGAAAGGGACTGGCTTCGCGAGGGATGGTGATACGGGTATGGGTAGCCGCTTGGTGCAGGCTGGCGGTATCCAGGCTCCACGGCAGAGTGTGGGTGCTGCGGGACCATGCCGCGGTGCTGCTCCATCATGTACTCATCTCCAGACATTGCCCTCACATGGTGGCTGTGCGGTTGCTGGTGAGGATGCTGCTGATGGTGGTGGTGCATGTGAGACGGGGCTTCCATCGGTGACCTGTCGAAGTTCAGATGAGGAAGGCTTGGTAGCGTCGGGCGCTGCCTGTCCATTGGGTCGTTTTGCTCAATAGCAGCTGGTGATCTCAGGGTCGAAGTGCCAGTACCGGGAAGAAATGGGCTCGTTCGGGAGGATCCAGCCCAGCTGTCGGAGGTGCTAGAACGGGGCCCGCCACTCAGGGTGACCGGGGAGAGAGGACGGTTGTCACGTCGTTGATATGCCTGGGACTGGCTGGTGTAAAGCCTAGGAACCTGGCTGGCCCTTTCCTCCTGGTCGTCACCGAACGATAACCTCCTGCGCTTGTTCTGGCTGGTCGGGGAGTGAACATATTCGGGTGGTGTCAAGGTGCCGGGCGGACCTGCTGTCGGTGATGTGGTGGACGATGGTGTGCTGGTCTGTCCATCTTGGGGGACAACACGGAGGCGAAGGAGATCGGGGAAAGCCTATCCACCCAAGGTATTATTAGACTTACAACTGCCCTGCAGAGCCACAAAGCAATGGAGACATACCTGGCGAATCGAAGGTAGCGCTATCCTCTCGGGATCGCTCCTTGGCCTGGAAGGAGCATATTCCGCTTGCCGGCGGTCGTCCCAGTTGGAGAAGTACTCCTTCTTGAAAGGAGCATGAGGGAATGGTGCAGCCATCGCGACTGTGGACATTGTGGGTGAATTGCCTCGTTGACTGATGTTACTGTGAGAGAAGCGGTTGTTTGGCAGGGTGTATTCCATGCCCTGTGCGAGCGGAAGTTGATGATGGAGTAGCAGCGCCAGCTCAGTTACAAATAGCTGGATCCGGGGTCAGTAAAAATGGTGACTTAGACACAGAGCGGTCAGGAAGCCCTTAGCTCTGTTGGATTTGTTGGTGTGGCAGCAGCGACATACTTAAAAAAAGATTGAAGGCAGTTTGCTGTTAACGAAAGGTTGTGGGGGGTTTGTGTCCCAACTAGTAACGCGTCCGGCGGCGAAAATAAAATATAGCTGGCGTTGGCCTCCAGCTGACAGGATTATGAACAGCGTCAAATGGTTCAGCCCTAGTGTCGGTCAATGAACCGAGGCGGCGGAAATGCGTAATGGCGGTCGAATCGACGCTGAGTGCCTCCTGACCACTGCTGGTGTTGGGTTATAGCAAGAAGCGAATGTCTTCCTGCAGTTTGTCGAGGACGCTAAGCTTTAAAATGCTGCCAGTACCGAATGGAAGACGAGGTCGGTCACGAGAGAGTGAAGTCTATCCGTAGTTCACGCAAACAAAAAAAAAAAAAAGAAGTGAAAGGGAGGACCAAAAGTTGATAACAACAACCTGGCACTTGATGTTGATCAAGAGATGGGTTAGGAATGAGATGAGTGCTGCAACGTCGAACGGGGTGAGGGTGAGGGTGTTCTTTTGTAGAAACGCAAGTGCCGGGACCCTCTCTGTATGTGGATGGGGTAGGATGGATGACCTAGTTCGTGGTGTGGGATCCAACGGGCAAGGTGCACAGATGTTGTGGCCAAAAAGGGAAGTTCTAGTAGACTTGGGGGGAGCATGTGTAAACAGGCCCGAGTCAAAAAGAATTAGGACAGTTCTTCAGCACGACGATGTGCTAGGTGAAACTGCTACCGCCGTAGCTCTAGCGGAGGGACTTGTTTTTCTTTTCTTTCTTCCTTGGAGAGGCCGTTGCGGAATGACTGACCAAAGAAAAAAACAAGTCCAGGTACCCCAGGCGCGGGAGAATTGCGGAAGGAGCAGGTAGGTAAAAAAGCAGTTTATACAATCTGCAGCACGGTCTACCGGGGTTAGAGCTAGGAACTAATCCGAAAGAAGCCTAAGGACGCGAGCACGAAATAATATTTAAGGATTTTATTATTATTATTATTATTGTGATTAAAAGTTCAAGGGTAGGGGACAACAGAAAACATGAACATGGGTCGAGGGTTTGGTAAGGATGACATACATAGCAGATGCAATCTGGTACTGTGTCGATTCCAGCATCGGTCAGGGATGCAGTTGGTTCTGGATGTGGACAAGTCCCCGTCGACTCGAGACCCACAAGCATGCAGGGATATATGAGAATCAACAAGGTTGGTTGCACATTGTACGCAGTACATCGTACCGTAAGTGTCGATTGAATGGTTGGTCTCGGTAGGGGGACAGTGGGACACTCCTCTGGTTGCTAGTAATAGAGCGAGACGGAGAGGAGTGTGCGCGCATGTGTGCGTGCGTGCGTGCTACGAGTCCGTGGAAGCTCCAAGTTTGTTGGACATGAGTATCCTGCCAGCTCAACCACTCTGGAAATGCAGCCGTTGACAACGGCCGTCAAAAAAAACAATTGAAAGAAAAAAAGAAAAAAAGAGGGGGAAAAAGTACATAGCATATACGCTATTGCTAACAGGGCTGTGGCGTGCGTGGCTTGCTTGTCTCTCTCTGACTGACTGCTAATTGCTTTGAGCTGACCCCAACCAACCGTACAAAAGCTTTCCCCAAGAGATCCAACTCATTCGGGACCTAGAGCTCGAGGATCTGATCAACTACCACTGTATCTACGGTACTATACAGCAGGAACTCACACCTTGTTGCCGAACAGCGTGCTTCCTGGTAAGGAGTTCGGAAGATGAAAAATGGACAAGGGCCAGAGGCAGACGCTGATCTGTAAAATGCGGTAAAAGTATACAGTATAATACCGCTGACGATTGAAGAAAGGGGGTTGGGTCCCTATGGGGGGGCGTGGCTCGAAGAAAAACGACAAGAAAAATAGAGGAAAGCGGCACCAATCGAATAGACGATGAATAGGTGGGTAGGTTGAGTGGGCCGAGTTATGTCTCCCCTGCCAGCAAGAAAGAAAGGAAAACAAAATAATGATTAAAAAAAAAAAAAAAAAATTCAACGCTAGGATCAACTGTCCAAGAGCAACGGTGTGTAGCAGGGGTCTTCGACAGCCCTCACTGTGGGCGTCCCCGACGGTTGCAAGGCTAGATGAAATTGCCCGATGGTCTGTCATGACAGGGTAGATCCCTGCGCACTTGCCAATCCACAGACGCGGAGCATTGGTCCAATGCAAAGAGGGAAGGAAAAAAAAAAAAAAAGGTACGTACCTCCAAGCGGTTATAATACATACTGTACCGTACCTTACAAACTCGGACACACTCAACTTACATACACCTTATGCGACCGTGTGCAAAGGCATCGACAGTGCGGGCCCTTTTTTTATCGTATCGTCCCTTGAATTCTGGATGCTGCTTCCCCGCTGTACTACGCTGATTATGATTGCATTGTCGCAGCAAGTAAAAGCTATCTTGCACACTTGTCCTACTTTTTGCTCTCATTGTTAGTCTGGGCAGCTCGAATGGGAAACATGCGGTCAGACTTTATAGCGCAGTATAGCCAGGATAGCAACGGTCACTGGGACTCCCTGAGCGATGCTAGTCCCTCACCTCTGGCTTGCTGGCTCGTGTAAAAACTTGTTGGTCATGCCATGTCCCTCTTGGTATCCGCACGCTCTTAGTGGTTATGGCTCTTGGGTTCCTTGGTACGGTCTGCCTTCCAACCAGGGACGTCCCCAGCCATGTGGTTTGCCTCGCCGGCAGTGCTCAATGTACAATGTATATCTGAGGGACGAAGCGCAAGCAAGCTGCAAGAACCCGATCCAGACATTTGTCATGACCCTTCTCTTGGACCGGATGAAAGTGAAGGATGGCCGGCAATGACACCGAGTACTACTACGAGGTGCTTGCTAGTAGCACCATGCAATGAAAATCACCCAAGGCAAGGTGCATGCTTGCTTGGCTTGTGCCAGGTTTTGGATCGCAGAGTCAGCAACTGTTGGTTCCTGCTGTTGTTTCTCTGTCGGTTGTCATGTGTGCGGAGCCCGAGAGTCGACATAAGCTCAAAGGAATGTCAGGCTCCCATGAGCTCGCTCGGAACTAAGCCCTCGCGCCACAAGTGGGGGAGGACTCGTTCTCTGAGCGGGCGGGCAGACGACAGCGAAAAAGCTAAGCAAAGGCGGTGGCTTTTTGTTTCGCGGAAAATCACAAAGTGGGCGGTAAAGTAGGCGCCGCTTCTTTCTACATCCGCCGACGCACGTCAAGCCTAGTACAAGCTTGGGAAAGCAATGGCAAGCCAAAAGGCAAGGCCTCCAAAGTCTAAAACGCCCGAACATCGATCGACAACCTGAGCCAGCGTACTCCTCAATGAAAGCATGGACTAGCCTGCCATGAGCTCACCCAGGTAGCAGTAGGAAGTATCGGTGCGTAAAAGCAACTGGAATATGCCTGGAAACGGCTTTTGCGGGATTATATCGGTGGCGTATGCCAGACAGGTTGCCGACCCCAAGTGGCGCATTTCCAACGTCAACTAATTCGCCATTGACTTTTTTTTTCATTCTTTAGTCGTTAAAGTTCTTCAGCAATTGTTTTGTAACGAGAGACTGATGTCAGGCCGGGCTTCCAGCCACCCGAACATGCTGTGACAGTTCTTGGCCAGGGTAGAGATGACCAGGACATGGGGCTCGCGCCTCTGCACATCAGGACTACCGAGCGGGGGCGGTGGTCAACGGAGCAGATAGCCGATGGCCCCTGGCCTGCACGCACATTAGATATTGGGGATGTTCCTAGAAAAGCAGGTATCTTGCGTCTGCCGGCATCAGTGTTGTCATGGTGAGCGCACCTCCTCACCATCAACAAGAAGTCACGTTTGTTTTTCTTGTGGTGAGGTTCGGAAATTTGGGATTCATGGTGCCGCAGTCCAGCGGGTACGCTTGTCAAACAGATCAGTTTACTTTTTGCCGCCCTGATGTTTTAGACAGTCAGCAGCAACGAATTTTTGGATGCCTTGAAGTCTAGCTGGCCCCAAGTTTCGCCTTAGACTTTGTGCCACCACAGCTTACTTTGCGAATCGCTAAGCTGACAAGTCTAGCGCGATTTCCTTATCTGCGCTAGATGCACAGCTTGTTCCATCAGATGGGATGATGGAAATTCCATCTCCAACTTTTTGAAGATCAATCTGTGGTAGGCAAGGGACATCTGGGCGGCAGACATTAAAACTTGCAAACTATCAGTTTCTGACAGCATGGTGGCGTCTCCTCTTACAGAGAGATCTTCTCAAACTGTTGCATGATGTGCTGTTGCTGGCTATGAAATCGGCCGAGGGATAATAATAATAATAATATTAAAAATAAAAATCGAAAAATAAAAAAACCAGTCATAGGCCCCCCAGACCATGAACCGTTTGGAGAAGAACCCTTAACAGTTTGTGTTGTATAGTAAGTATCCGTACGGAGTGGAGCTGCCGCAATAGCTCGGGGTTTCATGCCACCTTTGACCATCTTGGCTTCAGCATGCCTACCTCACCGGAGAAATCCGGACTCCTCGCTCGCTTAGCCTGCAGATAAGAGAAGGAATCGCTTAAAACTTTTTTTGACTTTACAGGTCTATCAGGGCCTTGTCGCGGTGGTGTCCCGTTTGTCACTGAGATTAATGGGCCTTTTTTTGTTGATCCCATCACATTAAACTCAGGTCCACCGACTCGCTCGCGTTCAATCGCATCGTCAAAGCAGCCCGCGAGGGGGCCTGTGAAGATCAGCCAATCAAGGAACCTTTTTTGGAGCTAGGAAAGCTAAGGTGAGGGATTGGTTCCAGAAGGGCTTTAGAAGAAGAAAAAGGAAATTGGATGCGAGCCTTGGGAGGATAAGTCTCGGCGAAGTTCGAGGACGACACGGCCAAGGACCGGGGCACGTGGCTGATCAGTCTAGCCCAGGCTTTCCTTTCCTTTCTTTTTTTTTTATTTTTATTTTTATTTTTTTTTTTTT
>NW_021940918.1:894749-906329 GCF_004337985.1 Pyricularia pennisetigena
TCATATTTTTATGCCGCTTTGGTTTCGATTCGATGAATTGCTTTTGAATTGTTCCAGATTTTGGACATGTCTGAGAGAAAAAAAAAAAAGCCGAAAGACGATACACCAGGCACAACTAGCTGTCATTGGGCTGGTCTAAGCAAGTACAGAATTTGCCTGACCTTACTTTGACCTGTCTCTATTGCGATTGGCTACTTTGTGGGTTTTGGACAGCTCAGGCACAAGGCAATCAACAGCCGAAATGTGGGATGGCAGATCCGATCCCCGGTGGGACCCCACCCAAGCAAAGATGATAAAATACCACGCAAAAAGAGGACAAGATACATAGTAGTTAGTACTATGGTACATTTGTCTCCAGGACATATAGACCCATCAGATTACGAGATCTCAAGATGCGATTGGTCGATTTGCTTGATGTCAGCTGTGGATCGATCAGCCCCGTCACAACAAATCAACAGATGGTCTCGTCACGCGAGCTTGACAATTTGACAGGAGAAAGCCATCACCAAAACGGGGACATACACATTCAACGGTCGATTCTAATTCGGGGCTGAAAAAGAACAAGAAAAACAAAAGAAAAAAGAATCAACTATGCATAACGTTGATCACGTTTGCCCAAGCAATTGTCAGACTCGGCCCCTCCGCAAGCTCTCTGTCGTTGATCGCGATGATTGTTTCACCAGCCGAATTGAGCGTCGTTGACAGCTCACAGTTGCCTGACCAACGGAGAAGCCCAATCTTTTTTTTTTCTTTTTTTGTTCTAGGAGGTTGTTACTAAATGGAGGCTGAGCCTGAGCCTCGCGTGCAAAAGTCATCAAACACGTTCTCCCACAATCGGCAACCGGACGTCGGCAAACGTAGTCTATGGATTAGTGATACCGGCTTGGCTTCTTGGAGCTTCTAGCCTTAAGAAAGTGAGGTAGGTCAAACGAGGTAGTTGCTCAACTAACACCCCCTTTCAGCCTTCTTTTTTTGTTCTTTTCAGAGCCCGCAAGGCGATGACAGGCTCGCGCATGGTTTTTGAGCACATACTCGCGCAACCCCTAGCCTGGCTTCCAGAATGTCAATCATGAACGGGGGCATCGCGGGCGCTCATGTGACAAGCCGTGCGCAGGGCTTAGGATACCTCGTATAGGGGAGCGCGCGCGCACGCGCGTTGCCTGTTCATGCATCTGCCGTCTCTCATCGCCCTGGGAACTTGATTGTCCCCAGGTTTCGGAACTCCGGGGCCAGCTCGAGCGGGTTACTCATTCGCCATGCGACCAATCTGGAAGAACGACGTCAAAGCATGATTGATGTTGTTTGCCAGCCACACTTTGTCCAAGGAGGCTTTTTTTTTCCCCTTTGACTTCTTTCCTCTTTGGCTGCTGGTCAGGCCCCTGTCATGTGCTCTCTGCGGCTGATGGCATGACATTAACATCGGCTGTTATACCTGCCATATAGGGGTTTTGTTGCTCGCGAGGTTGCACTTGATCTACTAATTTGCCATAATCCCGGTGACAGAAGATCATCCAAGCATAAAAATTGAACAGGAAAAAAACATGTCGCACATCAGCCAAAAGGGTGGTGGGCCAGGACTTTTTTGCAGGCTTCTTTACTACACCTGCTCGGTTCAGTTTGATACGCAGCCGGGATTAACAACATGTCAACTTAATCTGGGACGTGACGGCATGCCATCCGATGCATTCTCCACTTGTGCAACCTTCCTGATACTTCCAAGCCACCAAGAGACAGACGCCTTTGCCGAAATTGAATTTTCTTTTGCTTCTAGCCCAAGCCAAAATGGCGAAACATTAGCGCTTGCGCGGGATGCTCTAGACCATGGTAGAAGAACCAAATGAACGAGGATGGAGGCCCTAGAACATTCAAGCACGGCGACGGCGCCGCTGTCAAAGGAAAAAAAAAAAAAGAAAAACATCTTGAGGAAACAACAGAGATGCCCAGCGCCGTCGAAATCCTTCGGGGTTCCCCTTGTCAGTCCGTCGTAAAAGGATTCATCGGACTATACAGCACGCCATAAATAGATGATAGAGATGTTTTTTTTTTTTTTTTATTTCAAGAAAAAAAAAAAAAGTTGGCAGGGCGACAAGAACGAAGAATATTTAGCGTCAAGCGGCTGAAGTGAAAGGGGAATGGAATAGACAAAACAACGGCCGGCCTCACATGATACCCTCACATGAAGATGAAAGACGGGCCGCCAGTGCAGAAAGAACCTCACTGCTTCTTACGGTGAGGCAAATACTGTGGGCAGCTGCCGCCTGGCATGCCTACCGACGATGAAGCCCAGGTACACCTGCTGAACTATCCAGATGTGGGTGGGGCAGGAGAAAGCTTAAAGCGGATACGCGCTGGCCCGGGCGCTTGATTTTTGTGTTATGCAAATCTTCCGAAGGTATTGGGCAAACAGCTTTACTTGACACAAGCATTCACACAAACCTTCAGACTTGTTTCTCATTCCACATCGGCGTTTGCAAAGACGCACCTCCACAGGCTGAACTCGATTCAGGCAAATTTTACTTACTCGTTTTCTTTTTTTTTTTCGGTTCTGTTTTCTTGATGTTCATTCTGCCGCTTCTCAATCCTCCGAATGCACTTCTAATATTATTCCCAAAGTGATAGTTGGTTGAGGCAGTTTTCTTCCAAAGTTGGCTTTCTTATTTGTATCAGAAGTGCATCCGGTAGGTATGACTGCAAGCGGATGACGAGCCCTTGCAGAGGTACGTACCTACTCTATACATCAAGAGACAGTCATCTCATCTCACTGATTTACTATTACTGGCTGACAGACAGGCCGAGCTGGGGCATGAGCCAGGGATGCATGCATATCTGTAGAAGTAAGTACGTACATGAGTTGCCACAGATCTGGTGTTGATTTCACACTATTCGAGCCAACGACATGTACGTACGGTACGAGAGGCAAACCATGCGTGCGTCGACTCGCGGCAGCATATTGGTAAGCAACTTTGGGTATAACGCAGGTATCGTGGCCCTTGTCGGAGGCGAAGATCAACACGCCTTTCATGATTTCTACCTATTTTATTCCTCATTGGGCCGCGTGCATACAGTAGTTGTTGGTGATGGTAAGGGAGTCCAAGGATGAAGAGATGAATACTGACTGCTTATAGGTTATGAGGCAGGCAGGGAGCTTGCAGTATGTGAATACCCGCCCGCCGTTCCTTTTTGGAGTTAGTTACTTGGGGGCCACGAGCCGTCAGGAGATCCCAAGTTGAACTCCTCGGTACGTTGTGGCGCCTCGTTGGTATGCGGCAAATTCCGATATTCCTTGGTTCGGTCAGGACACACATGTGTGCCTGTAGCATTTTCGGCTTTCTTTTGCCACTGCGATCCTGCTCTTTTTTTTTTACAGATCGTGTAACATGCATGACAACCTGCAACTAGGCAAAAATCGTGAGACCGGCGTGATCCCAGGGCTGCCTGCCGGGCGTCGTGGAGGTGGTGTCGTTGTTGGATTGCGTTCGGTGGTGCGTGTATAAGTCTGGCACGCTTAAACTGACTGGTTTTTGCCTGCAACCCCATTAATCAACATCATACAGGTTCGACGGGGGCGGTTCCCTGTCCATTCCTGAGCCGGCTCTGCATCCGTCGGATTATCGGATTACTGAGAAGGGTGCAGCCCACATCCATCTTTGTTGTATATATCTTTCGACTCTATCATCTCATCTTTTATGGGGATTCTGTTCCCTGGTGCAACCTCACATCGTGCACACACACACAAAACGGATTCATCACCATCCGGACAGGTCAGGACATGACTGACGATCATAGGAGGCTCCACTTAAGCTGTCTGAATGACTTTGTCGTCCTGCCTGTCTCCCTGACACCCCCTCAGGGGCCCTGCCACCTTGTTTTTATTATTGTGCTAGTATACCCGCTTGACGGCGACCTGACTGGCCCGGTCCCTTGTTTCCGCCAGAAGCTGGGACAGTCATGAAAAAAAAAAGGTCGGCGGGGTTCTTTTATTGCGAGCGAAGCTAAGTACCTTCGGCGTGCGCCGAGATAACAGAAGACACAAGAAAACCACGGTTCGCAATCGGTGGTCAAGCTTCAAAGAAAGAGAGAGAAAAATCATTTACTGTGTACGCGACTTCTAACTTGTGTGGAGTTCTCAGTCCCGAAGCAAAACACAGCCTCAGTATCCAAAGGCATTCTGATTATGGTACTTGATGTTACACATCACTTTCTGAATGTTCTACAAACCCCACATACAAGGTAGCCTTTTCGGTGGGCGTCTGTGTATCTGCGCGCACGCGCGCGTGTGTGTATGTACGTGTACGCAACCGTCAAATCAAAGGGGGGAAGCCGCCCAGAGCCACCTGATATTTCTTTCCACCGGATCCAACAGCCGTTTCTCATGTTCGCCAATCCATCCGTCATTGATGCACGGGATCCACCTTGCTACCACCCATCTTGTCCAGCACTGCTACTCTTATAGACAAGGATTGCGATGGTTCGCAAGAATATCCCGATTTGGCTTAGCGCAATGCTCCCCTAGAACCAGGCTCTGGCTGTCAAACAACCCCAGTTCCGTTATCCACCTTGAACATGGCATGCGGGGCCAGACAGAGAAGAAGAAAAAACGCAACACACACATCGAGGTTGCATGGGAGCAGAAAAAAAAGGAGATCCAATCTTGACAATCTACGGTACAGTATCAGAGAGAGAAAAATGAACGCACTCCACGTAGGCCACATCTTTTGATTTTGCTTTTTCTTTTTGTCCATATTACGCACTTTGATAGACACNNAAGCTCCCCATCCGGGCCGGGGATCAAGATATTGTGCAAACAGTCAGTCGTCACTCGGGCCCTTTGATCGATAGGGACGGACAACAGTTCGCCAGCCCTGCCCTCTCCGAGTTTGGGGAAATTTTCTTGGCGAACTGCCTTGCTTAACCTACTACGACAGAAAAAAGAAAAGAAAGGTTCAGAAGAAGAACAAAGAGGATCTGTACAATAGCGTGCCGTGTTTCGCCCAACCCAAATAACATTACTCCGAGCATACTACGGGTAAAGGAACCAGAAAACTTGCCCCCAACCCGGGGTTTTGGGTTCCGGGAAACGTGGACACACGAGGTAAGGACGGTCGATTGACTGCCGATCCGTGTGTTTTTTTTTTCTCGCTTCGTGCGCGTGTTTCCTTCTTTTCTCTCCCCTCCATTTCCCGCCGAGTCGCAGCATTTTCCCTCTTTGTACCCTTTTTCAACAAACAACCCATGGCGAACCACAACACGACCGAGTTCGGGAGGACCGGCTCCACCGTCCCCACGTCCTAGCTATAACATCCTCGGCCCTATAACGACGGGATGTGGGATCTTTGGTCGATTACTTGTCTGGGTATCCGAGATTTGTATTGAAAGCAAAATTGATGGGCGGGTTAATTGCATATGGCACCTTGTGACCTTCGCGCATAAAAGTTACAATATCTACTACGAGCTGATTGTACTTGGATTATGGGCAACAATTCTTCTACTTGCTCTTCCCTAATGCATATCTGCACCTGTTAATGCCAGCTTTCATATATTATTATATTGTGGCGCGATATGCCTAAACGGTACCCCGTCAGCAGCTCCGAGGCGGCGAAAATAGTCCGCCAAAGCGAATCGACCGGGAGTGAATCGTAGTATAGTAGTAAGCAATTCAAATGCAAAGATCAAATGAGCAAAGATTTGCCCATCTGCGAAAATGATGACACCTGGATTAACCTCAGACGATGAGGCTATGGCCCCTTATTTTAGTTGTTCTCTCATCAAAGAAGGTTCGCGGGAAGCCAGCTGTCAGTTTGACATGGAGGGGAATACGCACGCACGCACGCATGCACATGTATGCCAGTCACTTTTTGTCCTATTTAATATTGTATTAAACTTTCTTTTTTTGGTCTCATTGACGTCCAATATGGGTTATGTTCAGCAAGCATAATGTACAGTAAGCGAGGACGTGCGGCCAGTTTTGTGCTAATGATTTTAGGAGACTGAGGCTGCTTTGTGAAAAACATACCATCTAATTATACAATGCAAAGGCTTCTCTCTTTTTACCCCCCTCTCTTTCTTCGTAGCCATGCTTTGACTATTTTCATATCTGGTAGGGGGTTTGTTGATCTGCATTTTGCAACAAAAAAAAGAAAAAAAATCAAAATCTCGGAGCCAACCACAACAACCTAGCGTATTCGTTCCCAGCTGTGGACTCGGTCAGGTACTGGACCTGGGTCATTTTTGCTTGCTTTACATAAGTCGCTCGTCCCCCCCATCTGATGTCCCCACTACGTAGCACTGCACATACCGGGACCCAGGCCGCCGTCCTGCCAAGTTTACCAACACAGTGTTCGCGGTTCTACCCCTCTTTGACACGCACACACACGCCCCATGGATCTCATGAATCTCTATTAGCCTCTGACATTTTGAGTACCTGGGGGGGAGGGCATGACAGAGAGGTGAGTAGGGAAGACTGTTAAGGACAGGGGACTCCCATCCACCACAGTATCCTTTCTTCTCCCCTTTCTCCTCACGACCCTTGCCCACGCACACCCCCCCTGCCCCTTGCCATCTCTTACCCACTTTTCAACGTACCCGAACCTTCTTGTCATTGTCCTGAGTTGTGACGGAAGATCTGACAACTTTGACAGCATCCAGGGGCGAGGCGGCAGATAGGCCGCTAGGACGTAACAGGAAGTACAATCCACCTCCACCTCGGGTAGCGCCCCCCCACACACACATACATACACGAGAGACAAAAAAGAAAGAAACGTCGACGACTCGGGAAAAAAAACGCGTTACATTGAGTGGTGCTCGCGCCTCCTGCCTTTTCTCCATTAAAAAAGTTCCAGGTCGCCATCCATAGTGGAAACTTCTGTTGTTGTTTTTTTTTTTTTTTTTTTTTTTTTTTTTAAACTCTTCCGTGTACATACTATGTAGTACGTAAGGGGTTCAAAAGGGAAAACAAAGACGTGTCAAGGTGGGGACGAGGGTTCAACAAATCAATTGGCCGCCAAAGAAAAGAGAGCAAAAAGAAAGAAAAAATATCAGAGCGCAAACGAATAGCAACCCTGACTAACCATTGACATTTGAGTGAAACAACAAAGCGTGGGGAGAAAGAGGGGACCATGGAGCAGGAAAGTTTGTCCTGTTATGCATAGTCGTGGCTATAGTATCAAGGATATATGGTTTATCAGGATTCAGCTTGCTTGAATAAAGAAGCGACAATAAAGAAAATGAGGAAAAAGACACGAGCAAAAATCACATAATAGAATGGGGAAATCGGGCGGCAAGCGGCATGGCCCGGGGTTAATTTTTCATACTGCAGGCCGATAATTGACGACGTCAAAAACAAAATACCTTCCTAACGATCTGTATCGTTAAGAGGCGCATGTGTCTTTTTTCTCTTCGGATCCTTTGATTTTAATCGCTTACAAAGAAAAAAGAAATCGGAATAAATCTCGGTTGATGGTTCAGGTCTCAGGTTTATAACATATAGGATACGTCGTATAATAAGAAGTTACCGTCACAATCTGCAAAACCACGCAATCGTTAGACGAACCAGATTTTTTGTTCCTTTGCTTTGAATTAAGAACAGATCAAATCGCAGCTACATTGATTACACCTCCGGTCCCCACTCATAGGCAAAACGACATGCATCCCTCCGGGGGGGTCTCTTGATGCGCTCGTACAACGTACGCATGTCTCTTTTATCAGATTGCCCTGTCTTATTGATCAAGGAGAGAAAAGCAACCTAACTCTGTACGTACTATTCTTGCGGCCAAGGTTGCATCCGGGTGGAGACGAACCACAGTTTGATCACGTTTTTTTATGCCCGGGAATTTTTGGAGCCATGTCGTTTCGGTAGGTAGATTGCGAGCGAAGCATAAGAAAGACGGAAGAATGGTTTCGAGAGACGAAATTAGAGAAAAAACAAAAAAAAAAAAAAAAAAAAAAAAAAAAAAAAAGGGAGATAAATCGGTAAGTATAGATAGTTATATCGCACAGGAATTAAGAAGAAGCTGGTTTCGGTAGAGAGATAGTGAAGATAGTGACAGAAAGAAAAAGTTGCAGGTAACCAAGTACAAGGTGGTAATCCAGATCCTGATTCTGTCGCACGAACCTCTGGGAGATCGATATCTCAGTTGGGTGGTGGGGCCTGCGCAAGCAAAATCTATTTCCAGCTCGCTGGGAACTTGTCAAAATCGTTTTGCTCCGCGATGATCTCAATCAATTCCAAAATGGCGCAGTGTCGGCTGTCAACCCCTAATCCGGAGATTTCCATCAATCGAGCATAATTACTTATTCTAGCTTCTCTCTCTCTCTCTCTCTCTTTTTTTTTTTTTTTTCTTTTTTTTAAGGAGCCTCATACTGTACGCTCACGACACACCTACTCGTTGACAGTTTGACTTATCAGAAGCTGCTTTTTTTTTTCTTATTATTAATTTAATTATTTTATTTTAACTTTGGTATTTTTTTGTGTTGTGACTGTGACTTTCATATAATTTTAAAGCGACAACGTTTCTTCCTTTTGCATCTGGCCCGCAGTAGAGCTTATCAGGTAGTGAGGGGAGAGAGAAACAAGCATATTAGAGTGAAACGTTTTGCCAAAAGATTAATATCTCTTCCTCGCGTCCAGCAAACATCAGGTTCCGGTTTTGAGTCCAGGTCAATCTAAATGGGATAATCCCAGACTCAACACCCATTAACTACTACTTTACTTTTGAAAAGCGGCTTGACCTTGTAAGGTTGAGATACGAAGAAGAAACAAACCCTCGTTCGCTTTGACCCCTGAATTATATCTAGACTGTTTTTTTGAGTCGTTGTCAAGAAGCAAGGTGAGATATGAATGGGCTCTTTAGCAGAATGCCTTGTTTTTACGATATAACCCAAGCACACTCTTTCAGCATCAATCATCCGTCTATCTTATAATGATGCTGCTGGTGTGTTGGAGGTTCCACCCGCACCTGTCGCCGTTGATGGAAGCACCCTTGAGCAAAGCGGCATACTGGTACTTCAGTATTGTACCTTTACTCGCACGGGAGGGCAGCCAATTTAGCTTCATGAGCTCTTCACTCTGCACACACCCCCTGCCTTCGACAACAGAAGTTACTATGGATCGATGTTCCCGCCAAGCTTGCCACGCCTTTTATCCAACCATCATGTTACATCCACCTCTCTTTTTTTGCCTCTCAATATCACACG
The DNA here is from genome assembly GCF_004337985.1 of Pyricularia pennisetigena. Lineage (NCBI taxonomy): Eukaryota > Fungi > Ascomycota > Sordariomycetes > Magnaporthales > Pyriculariaceae > Pyricularia > Pyricularia pennisetigena. The sequence continues at coordinate 903,942 of NW_021940918.1, forward strand.
TCTGAGTAGTTTTACGCAAAATATCACATCGAATAATCTGCCAATAGCCTCCACATCCACGCGCACCCCCCTCCCCATCCTTAACAAAAAATCCAACCTGCCAAGGATTTCCCATTCGATCGAGCCACGTTATGCCCTGGCGGAAGGGATCGCGGGAGCCGTCGTTGATTCCAATGCCCCTACTTTTCCGGCTTTTCTTCTTCTTTTCATCCTTTCGTTCCCCCCTCCTGGTCTTGGTACGATCTGATCGTCATGACCGGATTCCCGCCCGCTCAACCCGGGAAACGGTATTAGAGGAAAGGAGAAAAAAAATTCCCTAAAGGAACCAAATAGGCCGCTCCGGTGGTTCGCTTCCACCCATGTATTGTTTCGAAGTAAAGGGAGGGAGGGGCCATATCTCTTCGATCCGGCACACTCGTAATCTTTTACGCCTAGGGGCTGGAGGTCACTTCGGAAAGAAGCTCACTTTTTTCCCTAGCTGTTTTAGCCAAATGGGATGGAGGGGGGGGAGCAAACAGTACCGTAGATACCAGACTAGACTGGACTAATCCACCCATTCCACCTATATCATGGGAAGTAGTATACACCACATGGATCATCTCCTCCGCAGCTATCTACTTTTTGTCAATGCTGTCATGTAGATTGGGAGGGCTTCATGAGCCGGTCAACCTAGGGAGTGCTTGCCAAGGGACCTAATTCCATCCATTGTTTTTTTTTTCTTGTCGTCTTTTCTTTCTTTTTCCGGTGCCTCGAGGCTTTTTTTTTTTTTGCTTGCTATCTCGCTATACCCTTGCCCTCCTCGCCTCTTGTGTTTGATATATATCGCTGCTTATTTTTCTTTCCCCCCCCCCCAACTCTTGTAGCAAGTATTTGTAATTCTGTAATGGGTCTTCTCTGGCATGACCAGGTGTCCCCTTTCTCACGGCCTGCCATGTAACGGAGAACTGCCAAGGGATGAGGTTGAACAAAGAGGACGGGGGCTTTATCAGACGAACAATAATGATCACGATATTAAAGAAAAATGTCGGTTATTTTTTTTGGTGGGAAAAAAAGGGACCTTTTGGTGAAGCCGAGATAACCGAGAAGCGGGGAAAGGTTACCTCGGGGGAGTCGTTCAAGTCGTCAGGTAGTCGTGATGGTTGTTCCTCTCTGATTCCTGTTCTTCTTTCCCCTTCCTTGGTATGTAAAAAAAAGAGGTGCCTGCAAGATACGAGTAGGAAGAATCTGTGGGTGGCGTGTTTGGAAAATCGATCCCATCATCACACGTCATGGTTGGGGCTGCTATTCAGTTACCTTTGTGTAGTGTGTAAGTTTGTGATTACACCAAACCAAACTGGCCCGTAGCGTTCGCAATCACATCATGGGTTTGGACAGATCTACGGGCCCGTTAGCCGATCTTGGTTGACTGGTTGACGGATAATTCAATCATTGATCCCGTCTTTTCATCTGACGTTCCATCCTCAGACCGGACAGTTAGAGGTAGTGATAGTAAATACTTTGTACATACTGCCAACTATGTACTCTCCGTACGGTGTCGATGAGGTAAAAGAACAAACCACCTCCTACATAACTCACACACACACTTTTTTTTCAGTTTTAGGGGCTCTGTCGAGCGGGAAAACAAAAGAAGGAGAAAAAAAAGGTTGCCGCGAGACGAGTCCAGAGAAGGTTCCATGACATACAAAGAGTGTGAGCTTCCTTTCGGGATGACGGGTGTCCAAAAAGTTGAGGCAAAAAGAAAAAAAAATAGCAGGAAAAAGGGAGACGCCGAGAGATATCAGGCTAAAATGTTGGTCTTCACTTGCTAATGTCTTGTCCTGATCTTTGTTTCTCCGGTTCGCTTGTCTTCTATATCTAGGTCTACTGCATAACATCTCTTATTCGTACGTTCTCATCATTGACCAGAAACGGCAGTTTCTCCCAAAGTCTGTACAACCATCATTCGGAGTACCGTTCGTCGGGGTTTTCCCCCCTGTATTTTATTCCTTCTTTGTTCTTGCTGCATGACATTGAGGAGAATCACATGTTTGAGTAAGAGGATGTTCTCGTATGTATATGTCCCCTTTTAAGGGGTTCTTAGTTTTTTTGATCTGATCCGTAGGGGTGTCAAATCGACACATGTTGATAACTCAGAGGCACAGGGGGTCTGTTTTTTTTCCTGCTTGTCAATGACTTTGAGCATCAAGGACCACCCTATCATGCAAGCGGTTTTTTTGTCAAAAGGCAAATCAACGAAAAGAAAACAGCATAACCCGGCATCTCCGCCTCGCTGGCTCAGGGACATTGCATCCGGCATCCAAGAGCTCCGGCCATCATCGAAAGATTCTCTCCACCCCAACTCGGATAGCTTTTTGTAACTTGTTAGCTACCTAGCTACCCCCCCCCCCC
>NW_021940918.1:907216-1048068 GCF_004337985.1 Pyricularia pennisetigena
AAAAAAAAAAAAAAAAAAAAAAAAAAAAAAAAAAAAAAACAGCAACAGCAGCATCTCACCCACTCCCACCGCATAGAGAAACAACTCGGGTGAGATTTTGCCCCAAACATAACTCCACTATACCGTCGCAGACTTATTCGGCCTTGAAAGCAACCGTGCTCTATGTGTGTGTGTGTGTGTGTGTGTGTGTGTGTATGTGGCGATCCATCTTTGGCCTCTCGGTCTAGTCCCCTGACTATCTCTCTCTCTCTCTCTTTTCTTTTTTCTCCGATGTCGTCTCGCACACCCTTTCTCATTGCCACCCGACTACTCCTTGTTCTAGTCCCTAAAATACCTAGTCATGCAAAAAAGCCAACATCTCCTCAAAGTGGCCAGACATTAGCAACCGCCCCCCGCCCGGTCCTCTGATTGCGTACTCCTGCCCGAATAGGGTCTCCGACCCCGAAAACAAAAAAGGTCTGGGCCAACGCTCCATTGCGGGAAAGGAGGGTTTGGTTTTTCAGCTGATCCGCTAGTCACCTGCAGCACACTGTTAGTAGAAAGTACTTTGCAGTTGTCCTAACTGAATACAGAGTTGCTTGCTATGCCGAGGGGATATTGTCAAAGAACCCCGAAGGTTTCGGTTCCATACGTGGTTCAACTCGGGGGGAAAATATTGTTCAAAAGACGACAGCAGTATATACAAGTTTCACACTACTATATGCCACGCGCCAATATGCATCTTTAGTAATAAAATAAAACTATGTGCCACCCTCATGCGGCATATCCGTGCAGCTCGAAAGTATCATCAGTCCCAAGTTGGTTGGGGAAAACCTCCCCTACACCGTCTGAACTGCCCATTAAAAACCTGAAAAGAAGAGAAGAAGAAGAAAAAAAAAAGCGTTGCATGCTAGTATGATATGATCCCCTCAAATTTCCTATCATAGTCAGTTGCAGATCCCAAGAGCAAAAAAAAAAAAAAAAAAAAAAAAAAAAAAAACATCACGATCTACTGCTCCGTATTCGCTTCCAAAACCCCTGCTGTTGTTGATGCCGCTTCTTTGGTGATTCGCTTCCACCTCCAATGCTCACCGCGGCCTGCCCACTCGGCAGATCGCCAGGGCCACTACCGCCACCTCCACCGTCCAAGTCTTCGTCTTCCATCTGCTCGCCATCCATCTTATCCGGAGAGTAGCCTCCCCGGCCGCCTCCGACAGGTTTGTCGGGAGGGTAGCCGCCGCTCCGCCCGCTGCCGCCTTCGAGTTTATCCGAGTAGCTGCTGCCCTTGCGGTCTGCCAAGGGTGGTGGTGGTGGTGGCGGCGGCGGCGGCGATATTCCCGCCTCGTGCATTTTATCCAACGCCCGGCTTAGAGGCGCCACTAGTGGTCCTTGAGATGCTTCGATCCTCTCCTTTCTGTCCCTCGGCCATGATTCCTGCTGCGGAAGCTTTCCTAGGGACTGCCTAGACAGCTCAGGGAATCGTGTCTGGAACTCGTTTTCCAGCGCCTCTTGGTTTTGTTGCATAGCCCGTAGTCTTTCCGACTGCTTTGCCGGTGTGAGATTTGTGGAGGGCACGCGGTCTTCGTTCTCGACAAGCCGTAACCATTCTTCGTACTGATCCTGTGCTTCGACAACTTGGTCCTATTGCTAGCGGTCAGTGCTAGGACTGAAAACAAGGACTGCAGGTAGAAAGAACTTACAGCTGTGGTTGGTGGCATGTTTTCCAACGATTCGAGGTACTCGTTGGCGGCTGTCGAAGTCCTTGCGCCGACTATGTACTTGTCGTACGAGGCCGAGAACTCCCTGTAATGGCCCTTGAGGACAAAGAATCTGCCGCTCCAACCTTTGCTCCTAAACTTGTCGTAAAGGACGTCGGCGGTCGGGCACTCCCAAGGAAACTCAATCACGCGGTCATAGATGACAACACACTTGGCCGAATACCACTTGGAAAAGGTCGCGCGGCTGGCATGATCCGCGAATGCGCTCTCGATCATATCGATAGTAGAATGCTCCAAAAAGCTCACTGGTGCCCGCAGGTTGGCTGCACGGTGGATGTGAGATCTCTGGAAGTCGGCAGGGGGTCGCAGGTCGAAAAAGAGAACCTGTGATGGGTAAATCTCCAAGAGCCTGTTGAGATGCCCTGGCAAGATCATGCGTACGGCCTCCTGCCTCGGTGGCGGTGGTTCCCCAGCTAGTTTGCGCTTGTTTTGACTGTATAAATCTCGCTCCTTCTTATGGCGGTGATAGAACCAGAGCTGATCGATGGGCTTGCTCGTCAGCATCAGATACAGATGACTAGCAGGTAAGAAATTTGCAACTCACACTTATGTCATTCGACTGAGCACCAAGATTTGATGCGTAATATTCAGTCGCAGCGTTGCTCGGCTCGGGATCATTGTTGAAGTACTCTTCAAGACGGGTGACTATATGAGAATTGAACCGAGGTGCCTCAGGCACAGACTCTGACGGATGGTATACTGTCCACTTGGAGCTCCGTGACGTGTTCATTATTGCGTTATGTTTGATATTTTCGTAACTATCATCCCGGGCCTGCTGTGACGGCGCCTTTGATGAAGAGGGGGCATATCTAATATAGTCCCGTGATGATGCTATCCGAGTTCGGTCACTATTGTAGGGCAGATAACGCCCACCAACGAGCGGATCAGCTCGTGAATGTTGGGGTAATGTATCCTCTGCTGGCAGGGTGGTGCCTGAAAAAATGGATTCATCATCGCGAAGCCTTTCTCTATCGGTATCGGTAATCCTCGTATCGCTGGTCTCAGCGGGAGGCTCGCTCGAGGTAGTCGGCTTGATCATGTTGTTCGACCTAATGAAAGCCACAAAATTGCAGGCATGATCTTCGGGAAGCAAGTCCCAGATCATGACCGGGAGGGACAGCAAGAGTAGTGTCGAGTGGCTCTTGAAGACGCCCTGAACCTTGACATACTTGGCCAGCGCTGGGAAGCTGGCCAACCATTGCTCCCATGCGTCCAGATCAAGTTGCTGGTTATCTTCGAGGGCCAGCGAGATCATGACGTGCGGTCGATCTTCGGTAGGTTCTGTGCCGGCACCCTCCACTGGACCACCCCTGCCCGAGCTTATAGGGGCGGTTGGGAGGGGCATGGTCGCGTCTGGCTCATCCGGAGGCGAGGGAGGACGCCTGTTCCCAGGCACAATGCGGCCCAGCTCTATGCTGGGCGCTTTGTGGTTCGAGGTCATCATGAAGTGCACAGGAGTGGAGCGAGCCTCGAAGTGCTTGCCGTTTATGGTGATGGGTCTGGGATGTTTGAGGCGCGCTAAAACCTCGGCGTGAAGCATTGCCGCCGAGAAGGTCCTGACTTTCCACTGTTGAAGAACTTCGATGAGCGCATTCGTGAACGAGTAGCGCCCTGGATCGGGGGCTATGGCGTCCCAGCTAGATGCCGAGATGGTCTCGGTAATGCTCTTGCCGTTGGGGAATGTAGCGCTCGCAGCGCCTGCACAACAGTCCAGCAGGATTAAAGTATCCGAGACCGAGCGTTCCAATAGAGTCTGGATGGCGGACCACTGCAGCCATGGCGAGCCAGAGTGGCGAGTTGCACACCAGGTGCTCTGCCTAGATTCGTCTATCCTCGCGTGGCCGCCGTAGTAGACGATGAAGAGGGTGTCTGTACTTTCATGGTCTTTAATCAGGGAGCCAACCTTGAGCATCAACTCCAGGTGAGAGTTCTCGGACGGGATGGCAAAGATGTCGGTTTCGAAGCTGTAGTCTTCCCGCATACATTGCTCTAGGTCCTCAAGCTCAGGCAGCACAAAAAGATCATCAGACTTCCAGTGAAGCAGCAGCACTTGCACTTTGGAATATCTTTGCATGGAGCGCCCCCTATTAGGAAATGCTCGCCCAGCCGACTGTGGGTGGTAAGGGAAGTGGGTTTGGTCAGCATTATTAATAAGTTGAAAATAAATGACGGTTGATATGATATACAGTCACGTCGCTGTAGAAGAAATAAGGGAGAAAAGAGAGAGAGAGGGAGAGGTAGAAACAAAAACAAAGACACATACGTCTTCCAAACTCTTTGCAAACGTCTCGAGATTCTTGACGTGGAAATTCACACGGCTTGTGTCATGAGTTGCAGAAGGCGTCGAGACACCGGCACCTGAGCCGTACTGCGCACATTTCAAAAGACCACGTTAGTACTTTTGAACAACTGGTTCGGCGTCTCGAATTGATTTATTCCATTCTGAAAATGGTATTCGCAAAAAAGGTCCATGGTCCAGACCTACAGTTGAATCTGCACTGCTCATGCTGGCACCATCACCCCTTGGCGCCCTTGTTCGGAGGGTCACGTAGGGTTCATCTTGGTGTGTCTGAGGTTGCTGTGGGTGATTATGGTGAAGATGATGCTGGTCAGAATTCATGCTGGGCATGTCGTCGTAGCGGCAGCCAGAAGCTGCTGCACAAGTGGTGCGTGCGGCTTGACTGAATTGAAATTGGCGATTTCGAAGCAAAACGGAGGCGCTCTATTCGGGAGGGCCGCTTTACAGCCTATTGCTCTCTTTCATCTTTGACAGGGTATACGGAGTCGTAAGGGGTGCATATTTTGATGTGGCCTCTCTCTTTTCTTCTTCTTTTTTTTTTTTTTTCTTTCCCTCTCTCTTCCTTCGTTAACTGCACAGAAATTGGAAAAGTCCGTCAAATGCGCTTGGGATGAATGAATTGGTGGTTTGGTAACAGATCAAAAGCAGGCGAATGCGGCCATGATGTTCTGCTGGACTGGCTGTCATCTGTTGTCACCCGTGCGATCACTGACTGTCCGACGGCGGCCTCCCTCCTTTCTCGGTGGCTCAATCGGGTTTAGTGCCCTTGTCCCTCGGTCGCAGATTGGGTCTCATTGCTTAATTGAAAAGCGGTGCTCCCATGCACGTGTAATCAGACCCTGTCGACGCCAGGGTCTCTTTCACCAAAACTTGAGCAACAACCTAGCTTGATCTTGGCGTCTTGGGATTTGTTAGTGGAGTAGTATTCGGTATAAAATATACCTGTTCTTTATTAATAGACAATGAAGTAATCATATAGCTGCCTGATGCCAAAATCGTCTCGTCCCACGTTTGAAAACAAGCAACTGCACACAGCCCTGGGGTCTGATTAGCCACACACAAATGCACTTTAGGCCTCGCATGAACAACGCAACAACGCCCATGCCGTCCTATAGCAGCGGTTAATAGTGGAGGTGAGGACGCCGTCAAACGGTTTTTTTTTTTTGGTTTTTTTTTTGGGGGGTTATGTGATACTGTAAATGGGTCTTTCGTCTCTAACCTGTGTGCCGAGAGTATTTCTTTCGGCGATAAGGCAAACGTCAAGATATTAACTATAACCTTATTTTGTTTCCTGCTTTTGTTTGTTTGCCATCCGAGAATTAATTATCATTCTGAATGCGGGACGAAAGACAGCTTTTTCTAGCAAACCTTGTCATGATTCAATCGCGGCCAGTATTCAAGAGGGGCCCCGCACCCGAGTAGCATCGTCTTCTGCTTCGCTCGCAAATTCACAGCTTCAAGGACTCTACCTCATTGAGTCTGCAGCCCTAGATCCCACCCGCAGTGCCAATTCGCTTGCATATTGATCCTCGGTACAGCTGGGAGCGCTGGCTTGCTGGCATTACAAAGCGGCATCTCAGTTGTAGACTCGGGGTCGTGTCCAGCTCAATGGGACCTGACCAGTCTGCTGCCCTCCTCGAGGGCCGGCGCATCTACCTTGGCAACTTGCTCTACAGTGTCCAGCCGGGTGAAATCGAAGATGCGCTCATTAACAACGGCTTCGGAACCTATCAAGATATCCACATATCCATAGACCCGGTGACCGCCCGCAACCCGGGCTACTGTTTCGTTGACTTCCCAGACCGCGCCACCGCCGAGCACGCTCTCACATCCCTCCACACCAGCATCCGCGGCAGGCCCTTGAAGGTGGGACCCTGCGAGCCTAAAAAGCAGAATGCGAGCGGCGGAAATAGCAGATGGAGAAATAGCAACGATCCTGGCAGGTCGGAGCCCGCCTTCAAAAGATGGGGCAACTGGTCTGGGCAGAGAACCTCGTCCTTGAGTGACGCCAGTGAAGAGGGCAAGGAGGCGCAGATCGGTATTACGAACAAGCGTGGCATCGAGCAAGGACCGTACGGGGCCATTGAACACTTTAACGAGACACTCGCAACGGGCGGCCGGCGGCTCTATCTCGGCGGGTTGGGCCAAATGATCAACCAGCAGCACAACCAGGACGAAGTGCGAGATATTCTGGCGGGCTTGAACCCGTGAGTGCCTTCATTCCAACTACCTATCCTTTCAAAGTGACTGTGCGTTCCTGTTGTCGATGTTGCCGTTGCTGACGGACGGATTCTGTGGGAGTAGTATCGCCATCAGTAAACGCATCACCCCGCACCCGTCCACGGCTAGCATGCCGGGGAAGCACCATTACTGTTTCGTTGACTTCGCAACAGCCCAAGAAGCTTCCAACGCCGCAAAGGCGACAAATGGGAGATTCTGGGCCGGCGGACGCCTGCGCGCCAGCATTGCCAAAAAGATCCCGGACACGCTCAGAGAGCGTGCCGTCCCGGCGAAGGACAATGCGGCTTGGCAGAAGAGGGCTGCACGCGATGATCCACTCCGGGCGGGCCAGCAGTCTTCATGGCGCAAACATTCTACTAACGACCAAGATGGCGGCGGGACCTCTCAACGCATATCATCTCTTGAATCTGCAAGTTGGCGTTAGAAAGACCCTGAACCATGTTGAAAGTATAAATATAGCTTTGATTTGCTTGTATTGCATGGTCCTTGAGAAAAAGAAAAAAGAAAAAAAAATCGACGTGCGGTAGAATTAGTTGATCTGTCCGTCCAAGCTGTATTGTTTGATTTCTCCGACGTTCCAAATTTGGTTTGCATACGCAATCGTAATGCTTTGGTCGCCCATGCTGAATGACTCCGGATTTTGATGCTACAAGCAGGGAGCAACCTTCTTTCAGATTAATGATTAACTTGGACATGCATAATATTCTGTAGTGCAACTGCATCTTTCAGGATGAGAAGGAGTATGTACCTCAACAGGAAAAAAAGAAAAAAAAAAAAAAAAAAAAAAAAAAAAAAAACAGTTGCTGCCGTCTCACCAAGCACGTGTCTCTGCTGATTTGGTAGGTGGGGCTGTGCCGTGCAATGCCGAGCTCGGTCAACATTCAGGGCGATGGTGGATGTCGATCGAGCCATTCAACTGGTAAGGTAGGTAATCAATGTACATACCTTCACCGAGGATTGGCACAGCATCTCGCCAATCAATCAGTTGGCGAAGCAGCCAAAGTTCATCAGCCCTGACTCTGCCAAAAACGAGAAAGAAAAAGAAAAAAAAAACTCAACGGGCAAAAGCGACCGGGAATGGTGCACAACGTTCAGTAAAACTAGCAATCCCGACCTGATCTGACCTGACCTGACTTGGGCCTCCACACTACGGTACCTCATTCTGTACCGCCTACAAAATGAAGTTGAGGATTACCTTCCTCCACAGACCCGGCGATGCCGTGGATCCGGCGTCGCTCAAGATCACCGATGACAGCCTTACCGGCCCAGATCTCCATGCAGCTCGCGAGGTTCGAGCAACCTTTGCCCGCCATGAACTTCCTGCCGAGCTTCTGGCGCTCCTCGCGGCCACAAATGACTTCCACGTGAGGTGGGTTGGCCCGCACGCATACCAAACCGTCAGCCCCCTGCAGTCTAGACTGCCCCCAGGTTTCCACCTATTCTATACGCCGCTGGCAGATGAAAAGAATCAAGACTCGTAAGTCTCAAGGTTTGTCTTTCATGTCTCGAGACTGAACTTGAACCTGACCCATTTGTTGTTCCGTGGACAGTGCAGTCCTCATCTGCGATCTATTACGCAAAGCTTTCGGAGGTCTGGAGAATTGCATGTCGGATGTGAGTAGTCCTCCTGTAGTCGTAGACCATAGTATGATGCGATGCACTGTGCTCGATGGGTTAGTTGACAAAATGCCAGGAATCTTTTGTTTCCCTCCCCAAGAGTCGCTTCTCCCACTCGCCAGCCTATCAATTCTATCAACCTCTGGAGGACCTGCGGAACCTCACTCGCTATATAAGAGATGAGCTGTGTCCAGAGAATGACCCCCTTTGTCGAGCCCAGGCAGAGCGCCTGTCCGAGTCCGTCTCGCTCGATATCTCATGGGACAGCACTGCCGACATCCTCAGGGTAGCCACGCTGTCTCCATACCAGGCTCAGCCCCTGACTGTGACAGCTTACCCGGGCCACCGCACCGAGGTTGGTATGTTGGGCGAGGACAAAGCGCCGACACTGGAGCATCACGAGGTTGGCATATCGGGCCACATCGTCGTGCTGGGCGAGCGCAACACCCCTTCCCCCACCGCATTCGGCTTCCCATCCCGTCACCGTGCCGCCGGGGGCGACGCAGTGACGTCCTTCTTCCCATACCATTCCGACACATCCACCGGCCTGCACCCGACCCTGAGGCTGGTCATGACGTCCCGCACGCCGGACGAAGGGTCCTGCACGCCACACGCCTACCTCACGCTGCCCCGCACCATCTTTGCCGACATGTACCAGCTCTCGGACCCCCTATTCCTCGCCTCCAAGAACCTCACCGCCCTGCGTTACATGTCTAGCCCCGTCGACCTCGAGGCCCCAGACTACGCCATGAGCATATGGGGCTCGTTCGTGCTGGTGGACCTCGCGCAGCCCTCGGGCGACGCCGGCGACGCCTGGACCGCCGAGATACCGCTGCACCTGCGGTACCTCGCTCCTGCGAGCGGCGGTCACCGCAGCATCGAGGTTCCCGCCCCCGCCGTGTTCTGGGCCTGCGCGGCCGACGACGCGGGAAACCTGGCCACGAATCCGTTCGACCGCACCAAGCTCGGCTACGACGGGCTCTTCGACTCCAACACGGTGTTTTGGCACCTCGAGCCCAGGCCGCCGCCCCTGCCCGTCGGCACCACGCGCCTCATGCTCGCCGTTGACGTTCCGGTTCTGGACATAGAGAGGTCGGGCTGGATCGGCGCTGGCACTGCGGCCGTCATTCTTTTGGGCTTTGGCTGGGTGGTCTGGAAGCTCCTCGGCGCTGGACTGGCCAAGGGTACAGAGGGAGGAAAGGCGCCTGGTGTTCAGAAATTGGAGACGAAGAAGACGCAGTGATCTCTTGCCAGGAGGGGCCGGGGACAGAAGAGGATCCTCAACAGTGCTAAGGTGATACATCACCCATCGTCACAGGCAGACATGACAAATGCAGAATGGAACAGCACCGTGAACATTGGATGATATCGCTACGCACCAATTGAATCCCTCCACGGCACCAGTCGGCAAGTATATGCAGCCTCTATGGCGCAAAAGGAGCAGTGCGCGATGACAAGAAGCGTTGCATTCCCCGATTTTGCGCCAATATGTGGAATGGACCATAGTTTGAGACACAAGTGGTCGGTGGCGTTGTTTTGATGCGCAAATTTGGCTTTTGAAAATGCTCTATCGACAAGTGGTATAACAGCCACGCTAGTCATATTATATATACCCATAGCTGAACAAGGCACACGCCTTTTACGCAAGATGTTGGTACACTTCATGATTTTTTCTATTTTCGCTTTATAATCACAAGTCTAGTCTGCAGAGCTTCATCAACGGCCGCTCTCATCATACCTGCGTATTCCCGTGACATGCTTAAAAGGCAAAGACCTGGTCCTCAAGCTTGCTCACCGGGCGCGCCTTCTTGAAACCCAAAGCCTCGGTAGCCTTCTTCAGACCGCTCACCATAGGCGGGGGACCGCACAGCAGGATCTTGACATCATCTGCCGGCTTGGGGAGCCATTTCTGTTCAAGTAAAAATCCGGTTAGTATATTGACCCAAGGCGATTTGCCACCGTTCCCTTTTCCAAATACATCGACTTACGGTGATCATGTCCTGCGTAACAAAGCCAACACCGCCGGTCCAGCCCTCAGGCGGCCTGTCCAGAACATAGTGTACCCTGAATCCCTTGTCCTCGGCTGCGAGTGCGTCCAGGTCCTCCTTGAGCAAGATATCCTCCTTGGTAACGTTGGCAAAGATCAGGTCGACCTGGGTAGTGTCGCCAGCGGCACGGCCGCGGACGATGGCGCGAACGACTTGGAGCATCGGGGTGATGCCGGTGCCGCCGGCGATCATGCCAAAGTGGCGGACCATGTTGGGCTGGTACACAAAGGCGCCCTTGGGGCCCCTGACGCGGATGGTCTGGCCGACCGAGAGCCCGGCCATGTACTTGGAGATGTTGCCGGTGGGGTACGACTTGATCAGCAGGTCGACGTAACCAGCCTGCTCATCGCCACTGATTGGGGTGTATGACCGCACGATCTCCTTGCTGCTGCCATCAGGTTGGGGGATGTCGGCACCGATGGAGATGTGCTGGCCGATGGGGAGACCAAGGATCGAAGTCGGCGATGGGAGGGAGAAACGGTAGCTGCGGGACGGCCGGATGGGTAAGTAAAAAGACCGAGCTTCGGTTTGAAGGCTACTTGAACTGCAAAGAAAGCTTACATGGCGACGTTGTGGGATATAATGGTCTTCTCCTTGAGCTCGAACTCCTTGAATTTGGTCGGGTCAAGGACCTTTTTGGGCTCTGTATAAACACACACCGTTAGAATTTATTTCCGCTGCAGCATAGGCGTAAATATGTATTTACTCACTGAGCTGGAAAAATTTCCATGTGCCCAGAGCCAATGCAAGGGCGACGCTGTAGACGACCCAGTCCCGCTTGACGATGGCGGTGCCGATGACAATGAGCGCCGCGGGGATATAGACCCCGTCGACGTAGACCTTAGAAGTCAGAGGGGGTGCCATAGTTGCCTCTCTTGACGTTTTGTCTTCGTCGCTGATTTTCTGTGCCCGGCGGAGCTGGCTGTTATGTCTTCTTTTTTGGCGACGTTTGGATCTTTCGTGGGCGAGGGAAGGGGGGCCTGGTAGAGTTGAAGCTAGACCCCGAACGCGGCTTGGTCGGGGCCAATTTGCGACAATCCTCCCACCGAAAATTTGCGGACCCCGGAAGTGGGCTGATCCTGTGACCCCTATTACAGCCCGAAGCCCGGAATGAGATAATTACTAGTTTGTACGAATACTAATTTAAAGTTCCATCTGATCCGAAGGTCTGACATGTTGACAAAGCCATGCATTGACGATTTCTACAAATGAATTCCGTCAAAGAGGAATTCCGTTCCCGTTCAAGCAACGTCTTTTTAAATAGAGCGCATTGTCTTACCAAAGTGTGTCAGTCCTATCACTGATACAACACCGTTAGACCTAATGCCTAATGTTGGTTGGGAGCTGGCTGGGGATGAATGCCCAACGCATTTGATTCGATCAACAAAGCTTGAACCGCTTGAAACCCCTCCAACGACCGATTATAGGGAAGGTAGAGAGGGGCACTCGCTTCCAATCCACTCGCCACCATGAGGCAGCAACGCCTCCAAGTTGCCTCTTGGCTTTACAGCATAGTCTTGCATTGTAACTCGGGTAGTCTACAACATAGTGATTCTTAATCTGTCTGCAGGTAGAGTGAGCGTGACTATACCAATTGAGCCGATGTTCTGCTCATAGAGAGCTTTTTTTTTTTTCCCAGACTATACCAAGACAAGATCAGTTCTTACACTGATCCCGCCCCGAATTTCGACGCATGCCACCATGGGTGAACCTGTCAAGATCGAGGAAGCTCCCTTCCCACTTACAGACGTCGACAAGTGGGTTTTGTCACAGACGGACGAAGAATTCAAGTACCATGATTGGGACGAGCTTCGGGAGATCATAGGTATGCAGGCCATAATTGAGAAAATGCCGTGCTTTTAACAGTAAATCAACATCGTGAGCCACTGCCTTTTGTGAGCAGAAGTGTTAACACCTATATCCAGACACAAACAAACTCGAGGTACTCAAGCGGAAACCGTCGGACTTACGACGCTACATGAAATGGACAGCCGAGATCAAGGCTGAGTATGGCAGCATGACCAAATATATCATGATTCATCGGCTCCCTAAAACTTGGGGCGATGTCCCCTTCATACCGGCGTCATCAATTCCTTTTGCAGACCCTTCCGACTATAGGGTTCTGTTGAATGACTGGCCATACGGGCTGGTCTCTGGTATTACGCACATTGTGGTATGGTCGCGTACTGTGATACCTACAGATCCGGAAACGGGCGACATGACACCGGACAGCAGGAGAACAGTGGCGGACTTTGTCAAGCGCTTTTTTGTGGACGAGCTTGGCCCTGGCGGTGAGGATCGGGTGATGTGGTTCAAGAATTGGGTTGCACTTCAGAGTGTTAGAACACTCGAACATATCCATATCATGGTCAAAGACTGTGACGAGGCTGTATTGCAAAAGTGGACGCGAGAGCTCGACTGCCACCGGTAAAGATTAACAAGACCATAGATTAGATAACCATTACAGACGAGATGTAAACCAACAGCCATTCACCCCACTTGGATTAGATCATGCCGCCCGTCGTTGTTTTCGGTTACCAGCAGGCTGCTGTTGTTGCGCACCAGCTGGATCAACGCCACCTTTTTGCAAAGCAGCCATCTGCCGGGCGGTCCCCATCAGACCAAATCCCTTGTATGCAGCAAATGCTGGGATGAGTAGCCAGACAAAGAAGAGAGAATTTCCAAAGAGGATAACGAGGACCAATGTTGCCCACGTGACCCAGACAACGTCGAACATGTACTCGGTGAGCCCGGATGCTGCTAGGTCCTCACCCGAAGACTTGAGTGTGCCGTTGGCATCGTGCTTCGGTCGCCCGGCCTTTTCTAACGTAAGCTGGCAGATGAAGCTGGGGACAGAGACGAGGATATAGCCCAACAGAGAGCGCGGCTTGAGCATGGTGTGGCAGAGCAGGAAGGTGGCATGTACCAATGCGGATCCGACGTGAAGTTTGTACAGCGTGGCCGCGTTGGACTTGGCGCGATCTTTTTTTGCTTTTTGTGCCATGATTATCGTGAAGATGAGGCTGAGATGAGGCGGTTTATTTGATTGTGCAAAAAATTATATGGACTTGTAATTGCGAGCGTAATCGGGGAATCTTGTGGCGTCTGTTCGAAACAAGAAAAAGACGAATGAGCCGCTGGGGGTTTGTGTGGATGGCTGCCAAACTGTCAATTCACTGAGGTACCTTGCCTCATCCGCGTGGCTTGCAGTGGACGAATCTCCCGTCGTTAGTGTTGCCACTCAATCGGCACGCGCGCATGGGGCGGGAGTCGCCCGTTGCTTGGGCAGGCCCAGCCAAGGCCCTTAAGCGCCACTCGACCAATCAGGGCGTCGGAAGGGACTGCGAACAACAACATCGCGAAGTGAGGAAGGCGTGCATCAGCAAGCCAAAAGCTTTTCTTCCTCACAAACATTTCAGTCATTTTTGCCCCTGGACAATCTGGCTGTGGAGCTTGGTATTCCATTTTTTGCGCGGCAATTCCAAACTTCATTTTTGACCGACAGAGATAATGGCATGCAAACAGTGATTCTTTTTTTGCACCTCTTTGTTGCTGGTGCACGTCTTTTTCTGCATGCAAACAAGCTTGTTTTCCTTTGGATGTTTTTTTTTTTCTGGGGCGCGTTTGTGTACATCTGACCGACGTTCAGAGAACACCCCACTCGATCTTCCACCCGTAAACAATAACTTTGGGGTCGCTTTTGGCAAGAATTGATCTGCCTACCTTAGTTACGCAAGCCTCATCGTCGTCGAGATTTACATATCCGTAATTATTAATGGTCTTTTGCGCCTAATCATCACATCTCAAACCCGTCGACATCGAGCCGCCACCAGCCTGAGTGGCCGCCAACCCAACCTCCGAGCTCGCCTTAGCAGAACGAATTCCTCACGCGCTCGACCTTTGCACAAAAGCACGTCGGTCGCTGTTTCCGGTCGCGTGCAACCTGGCGGAAGTCTCCCGCGACGCATACAGAACGACGAAGCCGAAGCGCGTTTGTCGGCCTTCGATCTGGGGTGGCAAAGGTACCTTTGGTCCTGAGCCTCCTCCTTAGCCTGATCCCATGGCTTGGCATGTCAGGTAGCAGTCTACGAGCATAGTCGAATGTCACGGCCCTTTGCGCAATCCGCTGCCATGGCACCCGGTAGCAGCGGCGCCAACGTCGCAGCACTGTTAAGACAAGCAGTACTATACCACCTCGACAACAGTGCACACGAGAATGCGCTCTTCTTCGCCGAAAGACTCGCTGCTCAGGACCCTCGATCCCCAGAATCAGCGTTTCTTCTTGCCCTGTGCCATTTCCGCCTGGGAGACTTCCTGTCTGCGCACGACGCCAGCAAAGACGACCTGAAGGGAGCAGGCCTTAGAAGTTTACATATAGGGCGTGCCTACATATTCGCTCAGAGTTGCTTGGCACTAGAAAGATATCGAGATGGAGCCATAGCGTTGGAACGGTGTCGACCGCAATGGCCACACAAAACCACTTTTGGGAAACACACGGCCTCCACGCGCAGCTTAATACCTGATGCTGCCGCGCTCCACTGTCTGCTCGGCAAGCTCTACCAGGGACTTGACGACAAGAATAGGGCTGTATCATGCTTTGAGGACGCACTGAAGCTGAATCCATTCATGTGGGATGCCTTCACATCATTGTGCGACATGGGTGTTCACATCAAGGTTCCCAACATATTCAAGGTCACTGACAAGCTTGTCCGGTCTCTCGATTCAGACGAAAAAGTTACGGTCAACGACAAGGAAACTTCCTCATCAGCTCCTCCAGAGCCGCTGCCGAGAAAGTCAGCTCTGCGCTCAGCCCCCACCGACACGTCGGATCCCTTCGATCAACCAAGAGCAGTCGCTTTTCAAGACAGGCAGGCACTCGGGAGTCTCATAGCCGCTGAGGCCGAGGAAAATGAGTTTCTTCAGAAGATTGCAGCCGCTCGCTCTAGGATGGCAGCTGCTTCAGGATCAAGCGGAGCGGGTGATCTCCTAGATACTCCTCCGGCTCCTTCGGCTCCAGTGGAAATCAATGCCGGGCGTGGAGGGACTCATCCTGAGCCTCCACACGCGCCCATGCGCAAGACTAGGGCAGCGCATGCTATTGAACCAGCCCCTTCAGATGCGCCGCCAAGGATGGGATATCGTGGCATCACTAAACGAAGGGCAAATTTGGATCCCAACGCAGAGGCCGCTTCAGCCACGGAACAGGCAACTTCCCAGATGCTCAGAACCTCAGCTTCATCACTGCTGGGAGCTGAACAGCGGAAGCGAACCATATCTGGGCATCCGGTCCAATCCAGGCCAGGTGTTACTGAAGAACCCGGAGCACCACAGAGGAGAAGTGCTCGGCTCAACATGTTCAAGCAGCCATCTACCGCCAAGCCGAGCGCTACAACTGCTTCCATTAGCACCGCATCTACGAGGGAAATGAAGAAAGCCAGACCAGCCATCTCGAGAATTATGCGCCCAGGGAGTAGCGGTTCCAGTGTTGGGAGGGTTGTGAGCGGGAACCGGAAGCCAGTGGAGGAAAACACCATGGATGTTGATCATGCCGAGCCCCCGAAGATGAGAGATGCCGTGCAACCACCTCTAGGACCCACAAAGCCACTGGAAGTGGACGGCCACAGCACAGCAAGGTTAGAAGAAGCCTTGCGGCTGCTGATGGATCTTCTCAAACGCCTGGGAACGGGATATCTGGCTCTGTCGCAGTACCAGTGCAGCGAAGCTGTGCAAGCTTTTAGCACAATACCGCGAGCTCATGTTGACACCCCATGGGTTCTGGCTCACATCGGGCGCGCTCAGTATGAACAGACTAAGTATGCTGAAGCAGAGGCCTCCTTCAAGCGCTTGAGAACATTGGCGCCCAATCGGTTGGAAGACATGGAGGTCTATTCCACAGTACTTTGGCACCTGAAGAAGGAAACTGAGGCATCATTTCTGGCGCACGAGCTTGTCGACATAGCGTGGCATTCACCGCACGCCTGGTGCGCCCTCGGAAATGCATGGTCACTGGCATCAGACCGTGAACAAGCGTTGCGGTGCTTCAAGCGTGCCACGCAACTCGACGCAAAGTTCGCGTATGCCTATACACTTCAAGGACATGAGCACTTTGTTAGTGAAGAATACGATAAGGCGTTGGCATCGTACCGGCACGCCATCGCTGCAGACAAGCGACATTACAATGCCTACTATGGCATCGGAAGAGTGTACGAGAAGCTTGGCAACTATGACAAGGCATACACCCACTTCCATGCGGCCTCGGTGATTCACCCGACCAACGCGGTCCTGATATGCTGCATCGGTACGGCGTTGGAAAAGCAAAAGCAAGTTGTGCAGGCCCTGCAGTTTTTCACGAAGGCGACTGAACTGGCACCGCGGGCAGCACAAACACGTTTCATGAAAGCGCGTGCCCTTTTGGCATTGGGACAACTACATGAGGCGCAGAAAGAGCTCATGATTCTGAAGGACCTCGCACCGGACGAGGCGACTGTGCATTTCCTACTTGGAAAGCTCTACAAAACACTTAACGACAAGAACACGGCGGTCCATCACTTTACGATTGCACTGAGTTTGGACCCCAAGGTAAGCAAGCCAACACATATTAACCTTGTTTTTCTTTTGCTACCCCGCAGTGATGGCTGACAATTCCAACAGGCCAGCCAATTGATCAAAAAGGCCATAGAAAGTCTCGAGGATGATGAATGTTATGACGACTCCATGGTGCAATGACAGTAACAATGTTGCCCAAGTGTGGGCGAGAGCAACGGCTTCCCCCTAAGAACTTGCTATGAATGTATATAACCTACTCTGCGATGAAACTGGCCACCCATTAGCCCACTTGGCCATCGCAGAAATCAGTGGGATGTTGTTGCATGGCGTCTGGAAAACGATACAAGAAGATATGAACCATCGATCATTTCAATCCATGGATATGCAGCATTGCATTGGCGTTCTGGACACGATATTTCTTGGGAAGCAAGCAATTTGGGATTGTTTATGGGCCACTGCTTTCTGGGGGAGAGCCGTGGGATAGGACGGAAGGGTGACTGGTTCAAGAGATAGTTGGGTAAGGCTCTGACTCTTCGGTTGAGTTCCTGGGGAAGCGGTCTTGGTTTTTTTTTTTTTTTGGCGTAGGGCGGACGACACCCATGAGTATTATGTTCCAGCATTGCGTCTTCCTTTGCCCCTTGTTTTGGTTTATTGTTTTTTTTTTCGGCATTGGGGTTGGAGACGACAAAGATTCGGGTGATGTGGGTCAAGCAGTACAGAGCCTATGCTCGTGCGATTACTTTGACATACCGAATCACTCCCTTATAAAAACACTTTAGCTTTAGTGCAGACACTAGTGCAACAACGACTTGATGCCTACACAAGGTACCTGTCTCCTAGGCGTCTTCGAGGACCTCATTCGACGCGAAAACAATCTTGATGTTGGACGTGCGTGGGTCTTGAGAGCGAAATGCTTCGTGTTGCCAAGTTGCCCTCAGAAAAGCTAGAAAGTAGTAGCCAGTAATGAGTTGCGTAGCAACCTTACAATCCATAGCGATGGTACAAGGAACGAGCCCTGCGCGTCAAGCAGCTGTAATAATCAGGGCAGACTTGGGGGCCATCAGCACGTCCAATGTTCAAGCTGGGCAGCGGGCGTGCTCGAGAAGTTTCGGATGTGTGAACAAGCGACAAACATAAAAAAAAAGAAAAAAAAAAAAAAGACTTAAATAGCTTGTCTAAAAGAAAATTCCTTCAGCGCAGCATTCACAACTGATAGAAACTGATGAGGGCTGTTCGGCTTTTTTCAACTTGCCCGTCTTCAAAGGCACGCATCTACAACAACTATGGCGCGCAACGCGGTGGTTGTCGCGTCTATGAGTTTGACCAATGTAGAACAAGTTGGGGAGTTGCGGGGCGGGTAGGTGCACGTGCCATGTACAGGGGTATCTGGATCAGCCGCCCTTTTTTTGAAGGGGGAAATGGGCCTGAATCAAGAAAGGAAAGAGCGCGATAAAACAGCGCCAAAAAGCGGCATTCAATCAGGTCAGATTTGGGCATTTTTCTGAGGACAAAAAAAGCCAGACAAGAAAATCCATTTTTACCCCCAACCAAGGAAACCAAATCACTCTGCATGGTATAAAACCCCCCAACCCACCTTTCCCGTTCCCAACTCTCTCACCTCATTCATTCCCCATTCCTGCAAACCACCAACAACCAAAACAAGCTGCATCATCAATTTGTCCATCGCGACAAGCAACCATAAACACTTTAATCAACTTCATTCTCACTCAAATCCATCAATATGACTGGACGTAAGTTGATACCGATTTTATTTTGTCGCTACATCTTGTCGCCTATCCTGTTTCGCGTCGGTCAAGTCGTCACATATGTTGCCATCCAGGCGACGTGACGTATCTACTCAACGCGTCGCGCCTCAACCAACATGCACTTGACATCGATTGCATTGCATCACGACATCACTTGTATACATTGTGCATCATACTGATTATTATCCTCGATCACAGGCGGAAAGGGAGGAAAGGGTCTTGGAAAGGGCGGCGCCAAGCGTCACCGTAAGATTCTTCGTGACAACATCCAGGGTATCACTAAGCCCGCTATCAGGCGTCTGGCTCGCCGTGGCGGTGTCAAGCGTATTTCTGCTAGTAAGTCATTCCATCAACATTATCAACCACTCATAATTATACTAACCCATTCTTTCTAGTGATCTACGAGGAGACCCGTGGTGTCCTCAAGTCCTTCCTCGAGGGCGTCATCCGTGACGCCGTCACCTACACTGAGCACGCCAAGCGCAAGACGGTCACATCTCTCGATGTCGTCTACGCTCTCAAGAGGCAGGGCCGCACCCTGTACGGTTTCGGTGGTTAGACGGGGAAAACTTTATTCACGAGCATGTCGTTTTTGCATTTTTCACGTTTGGGTTGGGCAATTACAGGACTGGCGTTAAGGCGATGGTAAACTTTTACCGATTCACAAGGGAATCAATCAGAAGGTCTTCGTGGCCTTCGCCTCATTATGAAACACCAAATAAACAACAGATAAATACCCACTGATGGTTCAGAGTTTGGAACTTTGATGAAATGTTTCATATGCAGCGTGTTGGAATGCCGACACAGGTCGGCCCGCCAAAGGTCTAATGCTAGCGCAGGAGATAATTCACTTGATTGATTTACAAAGGCTAAAACGCCGAAAGGGTATCTTGAATTTCTGTGATTTAATATGTGAAAACAAATTGAGTTTTGAGAGTTGAATCTTGTTCGACTGGTCATGCTCATGAGGTTGACAAGCACACTGCAACTACCTTGCACCTGTCCGTGAGTCGGGCAGGTAGCCAAAACCGAAGCAGCAGCATTGAGTGTAGTCATATCACCATATCCTGCCAACAAATCCCATAATCTAGGCACGCGTCCGAGGCTTCAGACCCTGTTCCGCAACTCAGAGGTACTTCTTTCCGGCGGCAGCAACTCTTGCGCGGAATATTGGACTCCTGACTTCCATGTTGACTTTGTAGAATGGGCTCATGATGGCTTTCACCCAGTTCTCGTAGACCTCCATGAAAAAGCTCTTGATGGCTTCCTCGGTGGCCGCGCTCGTCGGGTTCGCGGCGATGGAGTTGCGAGTGGCGGCGGTCGTCTGCGGCCCTACGACGACGGGCTGATGGAGGAGGAGGAACTTGACGTTGCCGCCGGTGACGAAGCACGAGACGTAGCTGTTGAGAAACTTGTCGACGCATTTCAAATACCTGGAGAAGGGAAATTTCCCATTGAGTATCAGTATAACTGAACGCTACGACTGGTGGATACTGTCGGCTGCAGGGACGCACATCTGGCCGGTGTTCCATTGCGCCTCTTCCACGATATCCAGACTGCTGTGTAGGATAAACTGGTTCATGTGGCGCGACGCCTCGGCGAACCGGGCCATTCCGTCGCCGCCCTGCTTGGAAGTGCCGAACTCATACTCGAACAGTGGATTGTCCTGCGTCCCGATGATGGCAAAATAGTACGACATGATTGAGAAGAGATCAGGTGGTGCCGAACATCGGGGGCCCGACGTTGTCACAGTTTTTCGCCAGGAGGAAATGAGAGAATGATTTCTTTTCTTGCCTCCTTTGGACAAGCGGATCAACGCAGGCTTTTGGCTCCCCCCCCGTTTTGCGACGGGCAACTCGGGATAGTGACGGTGGGAACGCGGTCGCGGAACGCACAGGTGTGGAGTTTTAGGTGGGGGGTTGCAGCAGGTCTGGTCGCCGGAGCTCACCCGAGTCCACGGCGCTACAAGGGCCCGGCAGCTAAAAAGAAAACTGTGGAGAATTTGCCAGAGTTGATCCGAACACACACACCCCCAGTCGCAGTCCCAAGCTAGGGGAAAACGCCTTTCATGAAATTTCGAGTCTGGCGCGCCCTGACGTCCGTCTTTATTGAACCACGCCCGCGTGCAAGTTATAGCGTTCGTCGAGACCACACACAATGTTTGGTCCATTCAGGATAACAAACGTCTTAAATGGAGGTCTTCTATGGTAAGTCTATTTCTTTTCTTTTCTTTTTTGCTCGTTCGCCGGTCCGCCCTTGCAAGCCAGCCATTAACCCAAAACTCCCAAAACTCAACAGGAAGACCCCATGGCGCCTCTCGCGATTCCAAAAGCTCCGGCAGCGCAGGCGCCTGCGAGCTGTCGACGAAGTTGTAGCGACTCTTGACAGGGCACTGGCCAAGAAGGGCGAAACGCTCAAGGCGCTCGAGAGGTGGAAGGAGGAGATGCCGACCGAGGCTGAGATGGCACCCCGGGACAAGTACACCATTTTTGCGCGTTATGAGAAGAAGTACCGGAAGAGCATTCACAGTATGTGGTTTTCTTTTTTTTTTCGTTTTTCTTGTTCGACAACTGTGTCTCCCCTAGTCGTTCGCTCGGATTTGTCTTTGAAAACATAAACTGACAGGAGTTTGCCGCTTCTACAGAGTTGCCAAAGTGGACAAGAGTGTCACAGAGAGTCAACCCTCCTGGTTTCTGATAATCTGGTTGAACGAAATCACGATTTATCGAGCCCTCAAGTATTTTCAACTCCCTGGGTAATGTCAACTTTGAACGAAAGTCATGGAGCATTCGATGTCGATCCCAGAATCTGGCTGGGATATGGTTCACATATGACCGCTTCTCTCGCACTTGAGTCCTCGGGCACAGCGTACCTGGCGCGCATGAGCCTGCCCGGTACATCTTGCAATCCGTTAAACAATCTCAGCTACGCTGTTGGCACGTGGGTGTCTAGTTGATAAGAACGCCGTCATTGTGGACAAGTCAACATTGATCTCTAAGGCGTGTATCACTTTGTTGTATTTAAGCGTTTGTAACACCAGCTTTGTAGAAAGGAAATGAGTCTTCATTGGTATCATAAAAAGTGCAAATGCCATTTGAGCCTGATCCTGACCCCTCACCGGAAAGCATAGAGTCCCTTCGTCCGAATCAAACGAGGACAAATAAACAAAGCCCTCCCAAACGCCATCCAGTAATCGAGTTCGGCTGTTCACCTCAAGTGCCCACGCTCCTCCTCGTCCCTAGAATCCCTCTGCTCCCTCGCGCGTGCCTCCCGCTCCATCTGAATTGCCCTCCCAAGACCACCGCGGCCCTCATCGTAGTCCTCACGGTACTCGTCGCGGACCTGACCGCCAGACTTGCCGCGGCCGTATTGCCTTCCCTCCTCGAAGCCCGGGTCCAGGTCTGTGCGGATGACACGCTCGTCCAGCTTGGTGCCGCCAATGTACTTCATGCAGTCGACCGCGTCCTGGTGGTTGTAGTACTCGACGAAGCAGAAGCCGCAGGGCGTCTTGTTGAAGCGGTCCAGGCCCATCACCAGGCGCTTGATCTCGCCGCACTTTGAGAAAAGTTCGTAGACTTGCTCTTCGGTTGTGTAGAATGACCTGTGGAGAACATTAGTAGCTGAGACGGTTGTGGCTAGATAGCTAGAGTTTCAAGATGTATTAGTGAGGAGGATAGTGCATACAGGTTGCCGACATAGAGTGTCGTCGAGTTGGCGAGAGGGTCCTCCTGTGGTTGCGACGGCGGCGCATCATCGTCGCCGTTCTCGGTACGTCGTCGCTTGTTGTGTTGCTTGTTGAAGTAAGCACTTGGCTTATCCAGTCGGTCGACCGTTCCGCGAAACTGCATATTGTCTGATTGTTGTGTAGCTATTTTCGTGATTCAATGGTGATTGATGCTTCACAGGCCCGCGTTTTCTCCTTGCGCGTCTTCCTAGTTTTACTTTTGCCGTTAACCAGGTACGCGGGTTTGTGATTTGTGTTAGGTCTACGGATAGAAAGGTCTAATTCCCGAACTCGAATCGGCGAGAGAAGCTAGCGCATCGTCAATCGCGCCGGACTTATGCACCAAAATGTAGCAATGCCTGATCTAAAGTGGGTCTTTAACAGAAAATGTGCCCCACATAAGCAGTCACTTCCCGGCAGAGAAGCTTGAGGTCGTCGGCGCGTTCAAGAAATTTGAGGCTGGGGGGGCTTGAAAGAACTCCAGGCAGGCATTCCCTATTGCCAGAAAAATGCCAACTGCATCCGCTTGATAGCATCTTTTTTTGTTTTTGTTTTTTTGTCGCAAACTGCGTCGGTTTTATATTGCCCGTAGACGTGTGTAGACCTTGCGCTCAAATCAGAAGGTCTCGCCGAACATAAATCCAATCCTTTAGCTGATCCCGTCCAGCATCACCTACTTGAGTAACGCGCGCCACGAGTTCAATGTCGACCTGAACATATCAATCGAAAAGTATTTTCACGCACCCACACAAAATGGTGAAAATCACCAGCTACACTCCAGCTTGGCTGAACGAGCCGGCTCTTGGTCATAGTTTATTCGCACCCCCGGAGCTCGACCCTAGGAGGAGTTCTTACGCGCCCAAGGGCAAGCCCAAGGCTGGACCAAGACGGACGATAGCGCGTCGAGGCACTGAGGTGTTTGTCGCCAACGGTCGAGAAATCAGATGGGGCGATCTCGTGTACCTCAAGGAACACCACCAGTCGAGGCAAACCCGGGGTGGTGTGCGCATCAAACGGGAAGACTCCAAAGGCTCCGGTTCTTTCGCAATACACGAGGATGATGGACCCAACGCCGGCATTGGATCCTCTGGCCATGCTCAGGGCATACGCGTAAGTGGTGTTTTCCACATTTTTTCCGTGCTGACAAGAAACTGGTCATTTGTATGTGCTATTACTAACAACATGGCTCTTTTCATGGGAGTATAGACAATCAAGACGCCGGTAGCAGACGACATCAGGCAACTCATCATATCTCCACACTCAAACTATCTCGCAGTGCTAACGGCACATACGGTCCATGTATGCCTGCTACCGGATCCTTCACACCTGACAGCAGAAGATAGTGGCCCTCTCAAGGCCAAGTTTTGGACCCTAGGGCCTACTACGCATGTGACATCCAAATCGGCCATCGCTTCGGCCCTCTGGCATCCACTCGGTGTTAGTGGCTCATGTCTGGTCACCGTCACTGACGATTCCATCGTTCGGGTGTGGGAAATATCTGCCGCCGATCGGTGGTCGTTCGACTCGCCCACCCTCGCCATCGATCTGAGGAAGCTCGCGGATGGCACCTCGCTCGACCAGGACTTCAGCGCATCGATCGGGGCGATGAACCAGGGATTCTCGCCTGACTCGTTCGACATGGAAGTGGCAGCCGCCTGCTTCGGCGGCCGCGGATCTGGCTCGTGGTCATCAATGACATTGTGGGTCGCCATGCGTGGAGGCGACGTCTACGCCTTGTGCCCGCTGCTTCCTCAGAAGTGGGCACCGCCGCCTAACCTGATCCCATCGCTCTCGGTTTCGGTCGTCGCGAAGGTCGCCGCTATTGAGGATGACCCGACCGTATCGGTTTCGGAGAAGCAACTAGCACAGCAACAGCTAGAGTGGATGTCAGATCTCGATAGCCAGGAACCACGGATTATCGAGGCCTCTGTTACTGAGCCGGCCTCGGAGATCTACACCAGACCTGCAAAGCCTGGAGCCATTCCCAAGTTACAGGGACCCTTTGATCTTGATTTGGAAGCTCTGGGTGACGACGATCTAGATCTGGAACTGACAGATATTTTTGTCATTGGGGAGAAGGGCGACACAGGAGATTTGATGATGGAACAAGATGAGGATGAGCTTGCCGCGGACGATTCGGAAGGCTTGTCACTGTCTGTGATATGTCTCGTCTCAACAAGCGGACAACTTCGAATTTGTTTGGATCTCGACGGTGTTCAGGCGCAGTGGCTTCCACCGTCAAAATCCAAAGTGGCCAGATTCGGCGCAACTATAGATCCTCCTTCGCTTCTTACATTTCAGACGATGGACGTTATGCGACCTATGGAAGTTAGCTCCGACGCATGGCCCATGTTCAGCGAAGATGTTACATCGCGATACTCATTTTACATTACACATCCGGCCGGCATCACGCTGGTGTCCCTAGCACCTTGGGTCTTCCGTCTGGAGAGTGAGCTCCAGGGCGACTCGGTGGCCGGTGCAGACTTCCGGATAGATCTTCTAGTCAAAGGACAGTCATCCACCAGGGACCGGGTTTACACTCACAAAGGGGGCCCGCTAGCAGCTTGCGTTGCCATCAACGATCCAGACCTGGGTCACTTTGTACTGAGTGGCACGCCTCAGGCTGCCGTTGCACTAACACTGGACACTCCCGAAGACGAGTTTGGGCCTGCCGTCCGGGCGCCGAGCCCGACGTTCGCCCACGAGGAAGATATCAAGCCGTTGGTCATCTGCGAACCGCGGCCGACTTTCCAACCGCCCGACACCCTTGGGGAGCAGAATGAGCTCTCGGACTTTGTCAAGCTCGCGAGGTCGAGCAAGTACCAGGCGGCGCTGACGCAGCAAGAGATCAGGCTGTCGCCGGCGATCCTTACGTTGCTCACCAACGCGCACCAGCACGTGGATGCGCAGACGGAGCGGATCAATCAGGCGGTGAGCGAGCTGTTTAGAAGGCTGCAGCAGCTGCCGGCGGAACTACACGAGCAGGTACTCAAGATGAACATGCTCAAGGGCAAGATCGATAAGATTGCGGGCGAAGACGACGTGGACTCTGAAACGGGCGAGCGCATACCGGACGACGTGCGACTGAGGAGACGACTGGAGGATGTCAGGGAGCGCCAGAAGGCACTGGCGGAACGCATGGATAGGCTGAAGAGGCAGACAAGCCGGGCGCACAGCCGTGAGCTGAGCGATAAGGAGAAGGCGTGGATAGAGGAAGTCAAGGCGCTCGAGGCGAGCGTGCTAGGAAGCTGGTCCGACGTGGTGGCTACCAGCGGGGAGGAGCAGCAGCAGCAGCAGCAGAGGACGGGGGCAAAGATCAGGCAATACCGGCAGCGGTTCGAGGAGGTCACGCGACTCAAGGAGGAGCTGGTCAGGCAGGCTCAGGCGCTGGGTCAGCAGCAACAACAGGGCCAGAACCAGCAGAGGAAGGCATCTCCGGCCGGGGACGGAGGCAGGGCGGAGCCGGGATCGCCATCAACACCTAACATGAAGGTACCGGCCGAGGTGCGCAAGGCCAAGATTGGGCAGGTGATGCAGCTCCTGGAGAGGGAGACGGCGTTGGTCGAGGCTGTTAAGTCAAGATTGGAGAAGCTGTCATGTCAGTAAGCGCATGATGTAGGTACAAGGCTACGTCAACAATTGGTCGGTCAAGGGGTCACAGCTATGATGCATTCCGGTTCGCGTCAAGGCCTGCGGTTGTGGAGGGTAGCTGGATTTCCAGTCTAGAGCAGTCTTGAACGTTGCTATGTCAGTATAATTTGGGTATGAGTGGCCAGGTAGTTACTTCTGTAGTCTTTTGGGATTGGGCAGGTTCAGGTTCGAAAAGATCTGCAGGCTTCGTTCGACTTGTTCCATGTTACCGGTCTAGGTATCCAAGAGATGCATGTCCAGGGTCTGCAAAATGGTACCAGGCATTTTCATCAAGGCCTCAAGCGGCGCCCGATTATGGTGAGCAAGTCCGTGACAGACAGTGTGGGAACAAACAAGACTAGATTAGACTAGATTAGACTAGGTTACACTGTATAGATAGTCTACTGCTAGTCCAGGTCTAATGCATGCTCCCTTCCTAGTCAGGATACATGAATTTTCACCTCGACGCCTGTTGCACCACCCATAATCCTGTACAGCCTCACTTCAGTGCGGGGTTGAGGCTCCCTAGACTAGCTCTGGTCTTTCTTCTTCTGCTCTCCCACATGTCACTTTTCTTTTTCAAGGAACAGTCCCCATCCAGACCAGAGTTTGTCACTGTGGTCGGCACTTTGACTACACCTTTGGCGAGGATGCAATGGGCAGACAACAGCGTCTTGGACCTCACGAGAGCATTATGTTATTTACACGGACATGATCAGCAAGCCAAAAAAAAAAAAAAAAAAAAAAAAAAAAAAAAAAGTGAAGAAAACGCCCATCTTCCCATCCGTCAATTTAACTAGGTACATTTTGTTCAGCTGAGCACAGATGTAAATGCCAGCTTATCATCTGTCGATACGGATCGTTCCATGTAGTCTAACCCGAGGGCGTCGAAGGGTGGCAGAACGGCCTGCATGGAACGAGCAGCAGCGGCAGCAGCAGCACCTGGCAATCTTTTACTGGCCGGTGGTCGTCTCAGCTTTTCCGGTTTGGTGCCTGTTTGCCTACGGAGTCCTTGCCGGGTGCGTAGGTTCCAAGGTTGTATTGATTTTTGCTTTTCTTTTCCTTTTCCTTATCATTTCTTTCCTTCGCTTGTCCACCCTTACGATGCCATCCCGGGCAGCCGTGCCTATCTCGATGCAATTGGAGGCCCCCTACTTGCCAGTGCGAAAGTGCAAGTGCAAACTTGGGCGAACCTGGGGCACCATAACTGCATGCAGTGCGATCGGCCTCCCAATCAAGGCCTGCCGTCCTCTTTCAAGCAGCTCAGGAACACCTTGATCGGCCAAAAACTAGAACGCATTGACCGGCTATCTTTCTTGGACGCCTATTCACACGGGTCGCTGCTATCGAAGTCTCCGTCATGGAATGACCGACCGCATCTTCGTTGTGTCCTTCGACCATGCAACATATTGAACGGGTTCTCTCATGCTTTCGGGTACGACGCTGACGATGACTCTTTTGTCCGTCATTTTGGTAACACACGGCAGGAATATGGAGGTCAGACAACACTAGCCTGCCCGTTTTGATATGCATAGTGTGCGTATGTGTAAAGGCGCCTGCCGGCACTCTACTGTAAACGGGGTACCTCGCGCCACTCATATGCAATGTGGTGGTTGGTGTCGGTTCGATATCTTGAGTGGTCCATGGCTCCCTATTCGTTGCCTTACCTGTTTTTGTCCCCCCGACTTTTCACCAACCCCGGGCAAAAATTGAATTAATGCATGCAGGTTGACCTGGAACATGTACAACAGCCGAGGGCTCAGTCGCCGAGGAATGGGCGAGTCCTCGTGAAGTTGTGCCCATATCTGGGGTATCCTGTTTTAGTATAAATATGTGGTTGTTTTCCCTTGACTGTTCTAGTCACTTTCTACTATTTTACTTCTTCATGCGCGCTTCGAGTAGAAGCGCAAGCAAAGAGTGTCTGGCAGGCTGAGAACGTTCTTCTTCAAGGCTGGCTCTCCTGATTTAATGCTCGTCCTTTCCCTCCCACTTTATATCAACAACATCAGAACTCTCCCAGCAAACACTGCCAAACGCCTTTACCGCAGCCATGGCTCAATCTGGTAATCTCCTAGTCCTTGACCTGCGTAAACAGATCTTAGGTGTGTTCATTCATATGACCTTTTCTCTTTTTTTTATTTTTATTTTTTTATTTTTTAATTCTTCTTCAGAACATGAATTGCAAAAAGCCCATTTTCAGCCTTGATTATCCGCTTTGATCAATTAGCTAACCTCAACCCCTAAAACTCTTGGTTCAGATAATTGTGATTTCATGACGCCTCACGATTCGAGGGTCGACATAATCACCTCCAAGGAGCCCGAGGGGGGCAAATTCCGGGCCATGGTGATCAAGAGCGAGGGCTGTTTTAGTTCCAAGATGAAGCGTTCAGTCTTCTTCTCGGATGTGGGAACCACCGTAGTCGAAGCTCTCGAGCTCCTTCACGCCAAAACGGCTGAGGCTCTCAACCACCACATCTTGACCCACGGTTTCGCACCTTTGCGTGACAGTCGCCGCAAGCCTCGCGACTGGGACGACGATGGAAGCGAGACGGCGTCCTCGTCGTCCGGTTCAGACTCGGACGATTCTGATGACTCCAGGTCAGGATCTAACCTGTCCGATGATGGAGGACCGCCTACCTCAAAGACCCGGAGAAGGTCCAAGGAGGGCTCCTCATCTTCGCGACCCAGACCCCGCAGCCCTGTCAGACCGCCGGGGCCTCCTGTACCCGTCCCTGTTCCACCCCCAACGAGAGGCCCGAATATATTGCCCCGGCCGCCCCCTATGGGCCACCGTCCGGGACCCCCTGGTGTCCCGCTTCACTCCGGTATGCGAGGCATTCTGCCTCCCAAACATCCTCTCAATTCGGGCCCACCACCAGGGTTTCGCCCTCCTCGACTCGGCGATATGCTTCCGCCGAGCATGCGTGCGCGCGACGTCAAGATCGGCATCACATGGGGCGACCACAGGCAGCAGATAATGGTGCACCAGGTCCCGAACAGGCACAACATCATCACGGCGGCCATGCGCTACTTCGGCAGCAACCGCGACGTCTTTGGCGCCGCCAAGGACGGGCCCGCCCTGGGCAGAAACATGTGCGTGCTCAAGGAGTTTGTGTTGCCCAAGGGGGGATCGGGCGGCGAGGAGCGGTACGACATGACTGCGTACCACGTCGACGACCTGTCGGAGATGTGCGACTCGGCCGCCGACACGTGCAAGAAGATCCCGCTCTTTGAGGTCACGATCCAAAGTCTGCAGGGAGTCCAAGTCCGGGATTGCAGCGACGGTGACTGATAGAGGATGACTGAAGGTTTTTTTTTTTCTTTGTTTGTTGGGGGGTCTCTGTCTTGCTTTGACGGGTACAAGCACACGCTGGCCCAACTTCCAGTAGCGAGCGCCTGATTTCCCTACTTACTACCGTTTGAGCCCTTTCCCAAGTAACACCTCTCTATGTAATCTTGTTTCGAAACTCACGTTTGGTGCTATTTCGGTCTATCTGAATCTCATGTTTATGAGTTTTGCAGGTAAGCGGCACCCTCAGGGTCCGGTGCGGGCTGGGTGGCGGCATAAGGTGCTTCAAAACGTGTTTGTGCTGGCCTCGATTTCCTCCTCGGCCTGTGCCGTCAGTAGATAGCCAGCAGTAGCCTGAGGTTGCAGTTCCGAGAGTGTGCCGCAGATGTGACAGTATATGTTTGTATTCTGAGCCTTTATTGAGCGCAACCACATTGGTTTTTTTTTTTTTTTTTTTTTTTTTTTGGAACCATCCTCAGAACAGTTACCCATTTCTAGTATAGCCAAGTGCTGGAAATATAAGAAAAATAGACTTTGAATGGGTGAAGCAGCAGCAATCAAGGGGAGGAATCAGAACAACTACCAAAAGAAACGCAAGCGTGCTTAATATCTCGTTCCCAGCGTTCTTTGGGCTTCTTCTCGAGGTGCGCTCTTCTGCACACAAGCGAGAGGGGGGGAGCTGTACCTCACAGTCTGCCCACTCCCGGCGGCCTAGACGATCCTCGCTGGCTGGCATGGTCCCCAAAGTTTGCTTTTGCGGCCTTTTTGGCGCTGCCGTTTGAAGTGAACCCACCAGTATTGACAGAGGGGGGGCGGATGACACCAGGAGCCCGCAGAGGTTAGGAAGCACCATGGCCGTTCGGATGATCAATCAACAATGGAAATGAGTACAAGACTGGAAAGGGAAGTCAGCTTGACAGTCAGTTCTGAACCCAAGACACTCGAAGATGGACAATAACAAAAAGCCCTGGCAAGCTTTTCAGGCCTTAGACAACCATGGCCAACTGGCCTTGATATTGACATTTTCAAGGTCTCTATCCTGGCAATTCGCCCAACGCCACCCAGATGCCTTCAACACCGTCGTGAAACAAGAATAAAAAAAAGACACAGAAACATATAAGGGGGGTGAGAAGGGCTTCTACAATATCACACCTCACCGCACCGCACTGCATCATGATGGTATAGCCAAAACGAAAAAAAAAAAAAGAGGTGGCTCAAAATCCAATCGGTTGTGCTGTCCCTGCTCACATCTAGTAGATCCCTTGCGTCCTATATTGGAAGGTATCGTAGCTACGTGTGTGGAGGCTGTTGTTAGCAAAGCTGACATTTGAAAGTCCATTGGGTGTTAAAACTAACAGTCGTGTGTAATAGCTTCCGAGCGACTTGCCAATCAAGTCCTCAACAAACTGCTCGGCCTCGTCAGCGCTCAGTTGCAGTTGGAATCGCTGTCTCAGGTTGATAGACGTCTGCGTTATGCCAGCCCCGAAGCAAGGCATTTTAGACTCGCGTCCCATCATGCTCACAAGGTCGATGATATTGTCGGCTTCTCGGCGAAGTGCTATTTGTTTTCACCCAGGTAGTAATGTCAGTGAGATGGATCCTTTCTCCTCGGAATAAAAAGCATCCCATCGAGTCCTAAAGACGGCCTCAAGTATATCCAACATACCTTGGAAGGCCTGTTTGCACAGCTTCTTAAAGTCCTCAAATTCAGGCGATCCAATACCACCGAGGACCTCGAGATATTCATGCGTGAACTTGAACGGCGCCGCCTCGAACCCGACAGCGCCCGGAGAATTGGACAGCATGAAGCCAAAGTCGATGTGTATTATGTGCCCCTCGTTATCGACCAGCACGTTGCCGTTGTGGCGATCCTTGAGTTGCAGTATGTATGAGATCACGCTGTATGCCGCAAGCGACCGCTTGAAAGCGTCGACGCCTGCCTTGTGGGGCTCGCTGTCGACGGGCCCAAATACCTTGACAAAGTGGTCCTTGAGCGTTGCGATCCGCCGCCGAGGGTTCTGTCCGGACTCGATCGTCGACAGTGTCAAGCTGCGTTTGATCGAATGCAGAGATACTCCGTTGGTGATGGTTTCGATCAGGCCCGAAGACTCGCCAGTCACCAGGATCCGCATCAGCTTTACCCAGACGGGCACGCCCGCGTTGACCCAGATGCGGTGGCAGACATTGATGAGCTGGCACGCGAATGCTTCCTGCCGAAGGTCAGCGCCAGTCTTGACGATGACGCTGACAAGATCCCAATTCTTCATCCAGCCATACGGAGACGACCTCCGGATGCGCTCCTTCTTGACGTGCCAGGCCTCTCCGAACACGGCCGCGCTCGGATCGTCTCGATCCCCCTTGCGTTGAAGACCGCCCGTCTTGAAGTCGTTCTCCATGCGCGCAGCCCCAGCGTTGGTCGTGTCCACGGGCGGGTCGATGGGCGCCTCTACCTCGCCGTCTTCGCCCGCATCCGTATTTGCGTTCGTCGCTGCTGCTGCCGCAGCCTCCGCCGCCGCATTGGCAGCGTCTGCCTTTGCTATTATTAGATCAAATGTGGGACCATTGCCGTCATCCAGATCAAAGCTCTGCTCCTCCAAGCTCTGCATACTGGCAATGATCTTTGCTCGGATGGCAGCCACCTCTTGTTTTGGCCGCTTGCCACTGGTAGCCTCAAGCTGTGCAAGCATCTGCGAAGCAGCGCGCATGTGCGTGGCCAAAGCCGAAAAGTCTGGCTGCTCTACCACGGGTGTCCAAGAGCCAGGATTGACAGGGCGTGCACTATTCGGCGCCACCGGCTTCCTGCGCGGTCCTGGACTGCTGGACCGCGATGTCGAGGTGGCCGAGCTCCGGGCGGTAGGCTCCGATAGCGTCGAGATGGTCGTCGCGCTGCTGTTCAACCTCTGCATACTGCTGCTGCCTGGAACCGCTATCGACGGCGGCTTCTCGCCGCTACCCGATGAATCGTCAAAAGTCCCCAGGACTCCAGAGCCGCCAAGGTCGCCAGCCGTGGGCTCAAAGACGCTGTCAGGAACGGCCGGCTCCGGGTTGCCACTCCTAGCCAGAGGAATCCTTGGCGATTCCGTCAGGTCGAAAATCCTCTTGCGCGATCCTTGCCCTGCCAGCAGCGTCGATAGCAACCTTTGGTTGTCTGCCGAGTCCGGATCGAAGCTGAAGTCGTCTCGCAGGATCTCGACCATCAAGAGGTACGGCACCTTCTCTGCGCTGTTCAGCACTGTCGACTCGGCCGGGTTGACCCTCACAATGCGGTGGTGTTTGCTCTTTCCGGGCGAGCCATTGGGCATAGAGGGTGGGCAAATAACGGGTATATCGACCTCAGCCGGTAGGTCCTGTGTGATGAGTGCCAGCTCCGCCCGCAGGGCGCTGAGACGGGCCTGCTTAGGGACGATCACCAGTCGGTTCGAAATATCTTCGAGCGCCGTCAGAAAGGCAGTCTGGCACCTGAAGTAGTTCTGCCTCAGAAGCCTGGTCTTCTGTGCCGAATCCATCTCGTCCTGGCTGATTATGGCCTTGGCATGGTGCGAGTGCCTCCGGGTCATAGGCTCAGAAGGCCTGAGCCCAGCAGAGACGGGGGACGTGGGGCGCGTGGCCTGCATCCGCGGTGATCGCATTTCTGGTAGCGGCAGCGATGACGAGCTAAGACGGGCCTCAACGGCAAGCATATCCAGCTGTGATGGCCGCTTTGGTTCGTTGACAGGGGTGCGCGACCCAGAAGAGGCAGTTGCCTGTGGCGATCTGGGCGGTCTCAGAGGCTTAGCAGAGGTGGCGGTCCCCGAGTTCGTAGTTGCAGGCGCAGTTGCGGTCTTTGGATCAGGAGCACTAGTGATACGCCCTGGGTCCTTTGATCGTTTCGATCTCGATGTCGTCGCGTTGATCGTATGCGCGCGGCTGATTTTAAGCTGTTCGGTCGGGCTCTGCAGCGTCGTTACAGGATCCGAGACGGGGTCCGCCGGCACTGGCTTCCGGCCCTGGGCAACAGCCAGCGGCCCAGCCCAAGTCGCAAGGCCGGGCACGCCTATGGCGGCCATGATGAAACTGCCCAGAACCATGACGGGCAAGGTGTTCTCCTTGATCTTTTCATTTCTCGCCGAGTCCGCAAGCCCAAAGACTATGTGCTGAACCTTGTTATAAACTCTCCTACACGTTTGGAACGCTTCGGCCTGCGGATTCGACGAGAGGTCGTGTAGGTAGGTTTGGAACAGCCAAAATGTCTGATCAGAGCGTCATGGGGATGTTTTTTTTTTTTTCGGTCAGTCAGTCGTACTGTGTGCATGCAAGCGTCGCCAGTTGATGGGGGGACGGATAAATGGCGATATCCAGGGGGCAGCTTGGCAGCTTCTTCTTCTGAGGGGTAGCGGGCAAAACGAACCAACAACGCTGCCGTAACCGACTCCTCACATAGGTCGAGCAGAAACTCCTCCAGAGCCATGGACTCGTTGTCCACGCTTATTATCAAATGACATAACTGAGGCAGGAAGAATTCGATATCCTCGTAGGGGAACTGCCTAAGCTTGTTGCAGAGGACATAGTGTATCCCGACATGGTCTGCATACCGCCTGCAAACGCCAAAGATCATCAGCCATCATATTTTCTTCGGGCGGAGGCCAAGGGGATGCTTTTTATTGCGGTGCATTTGCTCACGAGAGGTAAGAGACCGAAAGAAAGGGATTCGAGTTGAAGACGTCGCTGTCGAAAAACCGCTGCAGCAGATCCCAAGACATCACTGGCGTATGCGAGTATTGAAACTCTCTTGGGGGGGAAACAAGAACTGCGGTGGTGGGTATACGGACGGCGGCCTCGGCGGAGAGGTAAAATGCCAGAAAGGGCTGTGGAGGAACGGCGGTCCACCAGAGTCGCTACCGACGAAACCAGCAATCGGGGGAAACGGTGTCGCTTTCGTTTTCTCGCAAGTTGGTGAGTTGGGTTCGAGAACCGAGGCCCTGAATTAGAAAACGGAAATCCAAAGCACGAGTTCAGGAGGCCTTCATCGGAGGCGGGCGGAATCGGCGGGATCGTATCGACAAAGCGGCGGGCAGACGTCCGTCATAGCTAGCTGCCGGGATTGACTCCGGTGCTCTGCTTGTGTTCGTAGGTGGGCTGTTTAGGTAGTCGAGCTAATTTTAGTGTAGAAGGACAAGTCTAAGTCTGAGTTTGGATAGTTGCCGTTGCCTTTGTCGAGTCGTGTCGATTTCAATTGCAGTGTTGTTATGCTCTGTAGTTTTTCTTCTCCTCGGTTTCTTGTCTCAGGGGCTGGCCAGATTGTCCTCCCAAATTTGAGCCTGCACGCATGCATTGACGAAGCATTTGATATGTGTTGAATTCGAATGAGGTCTCGGATCGGCTTCAGTGGCCGACGCCAAATGTGGGGCTCACGACCGATTCGCGTGCATCTGATTGATGCCGTCAAGCCGAAAGCAAGCTCCCCGCGTTTTCAGGCCAAAAAGTAGGGTTTCTCAGGGGGCAGGTCCAGTCTGTCAGCAAGTAGATCAATCAATTCTGTCTCCTGGATATAGTCATTGTCGTAAAACANNNNAAGATAAATAAGGCACTGACCAGTTTCATCAATAATCATACCAAGATTATTCTACTATAACTGCTCCTCCGCAAGGGTTCGTCTTTAACCCCTCATCGAAACCATCAAGTTCCATTCATCGATTCTTTGCATGCAAAGACCCCGTAAGGCTGGCTGTGTGTGGATGCAAAGTAAGGATTCCCCCCATGACGTACAGGTATGCATACTTTTTGATTTAGTCACTCAAAATATTCAGGGACTGATGTGCAGCATGCTCGATCAGTCGGCAAAGTCAAAAACTTCAGACAAATGTTAATTTCCTCGAAATTCCAAATATACCATACGCTGCCTTTTCGCTTTAATGAACGCCTGCCATGAATACCATAGATGCTTTATACAAAGGGCAAAGAAAAGACAAAAGAAAAGAAAAAAAGGTCTGAATGATCATGACTTCATAAATTACCGCTATTAATCATGTGTAGCTATGTAACCCTAGATCTCCGTAGTAGAGGAACTCGCTGTCGAGGAACGTGCTGTTGACATTTTTGTTTCCAACATTAGCATCAACCAACTTGGTCAAAGTTCGATCAGCAGCATCTCGACTTACCACATATTTAACCCTCTCACTACCATCGGGCAGCTGTATAACCTCGTGCTGAATTTGGAACCCAATCAGCGGCAGTAGGTTTGCCCACACCATCCAATATGCAACTCCTATTGCGAGCATGCTCGTCCCGAGTGTCGGCACGACCCAGAATGGTACGGCGTTTATCATCCTGTTGGGAGCAAATGGCGCAGCGACGCTGTAGAGCAGCGAAACGATCCAGAAAATTGTAAGCAAGGGATAGCTGCGAAATGTCGTCCGCTGCTCCCGCCAGCCCTCCGAGACCTTGAAGGTGAGGTAGAGAAGGCCTACTCCAATGAGTAGCTTGATCCAATTCCCAGTGTAGATGAACACGTTGGTGACAAAGGTGTAGGAATCCGACGTGGCGGACCCAAATATGAAAATGACGGTAAAGATCCAATGGAGGAAAATAGCACCTGAAGGGGCTTTGAAGGGCCAGTCGCTGGCAAAAACCCTGGAGAACGGCAAGATACCCTCCTTTGCGAGTTCCTGCTTGACTCGAGGCATGGCGAACGACTGAGCAAAGACGTTGCCTAGCGCCGACAGGGCGATGAAAACTGGCACGACTCGCTTGGCAAAGGTGCCTTCACCCCAAACCTGTTGCATCGGTGTCAGAAAGTAATCCACGTGGCGGGCCAAGTCAGAATCTTTCTACTAGGATCAACTTACGTTCTCAAAGAAAGCTGCTGCGACAATAACCTTTGAGTCCGCAATTTGTTGCTTGGACATGGCGGCGAAGAACGCAATGTTGGCCAGTACATACAGCAGAGTAACGGTCGCAATCGCCATAGGTGCCGCAATCTTGAGCGTCCTAGGAGCATCGCGGACCTCCGTGAGAACCTGTAGGACTTTTTATGAGTGGGACTGCACAAAACAACAGTGTCTAGAGAGGGCATGTTGGGGCGGATCGTACATAGTTGGCGTTTTCCCATCCGCTGTATGCATAGAGCACTTGCAACAGCGCTATAGCATAACTCCCGGCGGCCTTTGTATCAGGGGCACTCATGATTGTGCCTTGGCCCTGGAATGTGGAAAAATTGTCCGGCCTCATGGCCGGATTCGCAACGTGGCCGTTTAGGGCGGCAAAGCCAGCGCAGACGACCAAAAGCAACAAAACCAGCTTGAAGCAGCCAAGAATATTGCTAAGCCAGATGCCTGTTTTCGGCAGGAATGCGTGGATGAGGCAAACGAGAGTGATGGCCCCGAAGGCGATCGACCTAGTCCGCAAATCTGACGTCGCGCCATTCTCGATGCTGGCTGTCTCTCCAAGGGCAGCCTTGAAGATGTAACTGGCGAAGCTGATTGTGTTGCCTGTGGAGACCGCAAACAGCACGAACTGAACCGCAAATATGCATGTAGCCAGGTATCTTGGCTTTTGATAGACCCTCTCCAACTAAACATTCATCCCACATGGTATTTGTGAGTACAATTCTTGCTTTAGAAAGGAGCAAATGATTCAAGAACAGACTTACGTAAACCTTTTCTCCTCCTGAACGGGGAAGTGCGGTCCCGAACTCCAGATACACAAACAGACTTCAAGCACACATCAAGATCAGCAACTGAAGTCACACGAAACATGCAGCATGGAGCAAACAGCCTGGAACCCGAAATAACAAAACTACTCACCCACTACAGCCAGTAATTAAGTCAGCAAAGCCTCCACACAATCCGTTCAGAGCCTACGACAAGGATCACTTACGCAAAGGTCATAATGCCGCCCAGTACCCAAAAGAGCAGAGTTGCACCAACGTTATCCGTGTTGGCTATAATGGCGGACGGGGTCGAATAGATGCCGGTGCCTACCACTCTGTTGATGATGAGCAGGGTGGTAGAGAAGACGCCCAGTTTCCTGTCTTCTGGGATAACAAAGTCCCGGTAGCCGTCGTCGCTCTTTTCGGGCGTCGAGTCGATCACCGTCATGTTCTGGTAACCTGTAATCTCATCACTGGTGGGCTGATCGGCCGGGTCCGCAGAACCGACCGGGGCACGGTATATCGTCGGTTCCTGCATTTCGGCGGGGAGGCGGCGACGAGGATGTCGCTCGTGCCAGAAAGGCCCAAGATGGCAGCCAGGGCTGGACAGACCAGCCCAGGTAGTGTCAAGGCGTTTGAAATTGGCCCGTTAATCCCCCCCTGTCGGATAGCAAATAGAGAGAGAAAAAAAAAACCGTAATGTTTTAGAGGCTAAATAAAAAAATAAAAAAATTAAAAAAAAAAAAATTAAATTTCTGTTAAGTAAAATGAGGTGGTGAAGTGGAAATCGTTTGCGCGCCCGCGGGTGGGTTCATCCCAGGCAGCGTAGAACTTTCTTTCGAAGCTACAGCCGCCGGATACACGGACGGGTCGGGGACGGATGAGCGCGTTTGCGTGCAAGTAAAACTGGTCTTGATGTCTCTCGTAGGCAGGGTGTGAGGATCGGCACGGAGAATTGGCGATGACTTATTTTTCCTTGCTCGCTTGCCTCCCGTGGAGGGACTGGCTTGGGGTATGTAGACCGGCCCCCGTTCGCCAGCCAATATCTTTGGAACCTGCAAAATGGCAGACGGTTTCTTCGGTTGAAAAGCAACCTTGATGAAGTAACGAAAGGGAAAGGGGAAGGGGTGGGTTTTCGGGGTAAAGCTGACAGGTTTGGAGAGTGGAGGACGCTGGATGAAGAAGGGGGGAAAAAACGGGTCGGAAGGCTCTAGGATACTTTGCAAGGATAACTGTCGACGAAGAACAGAAACCCGAACCCACTTTCGTCGTTGCCAGAATGATTTGATGGCTGCAGGGACCTGAATGAAGGGATGAAGGGGGCAGCAAGTACTGTAGGATGAGACCGGAATCGATATATTTTTAATGCTAAATGGCAAACGTGAGTCTGCGTTGTTGTGTTAATGTGCGTGGTAGACCCTCGAGAAGATGGTAAATTCGAACAACCGACCACGATGCAGCCAGTATCTAGAAACCTTCAGCTGACTGAACTGGTTCTGGCTTAGTGATAGCATGGGTGAGGACATGGATGATACGGAGTACTGTACCTTTGTACAAGCCCGTTATTCAAACTCAGCACCAATTAATTACAAGGGACCGCTGGGCAGATTGACAAGCTAAAGATAGTCCTCACTTATCATGGTCAAAATAAACCGATAAGACCAGTCAATGGAAAATGAAGAAAGGAAATTGGCATTACGCATTTGTATTCTTCTGTTTCCAGTATCTTTTTCTCGAGACGGAACCGGCGTCTCCCATGTTCGCAGCAGATAAAAAGCCCATGGGGAGACCGCTGCCTGTCCAATTCCGATCGCCTGCCCAAGCAAGCCAAGCCACAGTATCCGTATTCATACAAAATCAATTACCCACATCACAACCCGTCAGTCTGTCACGTTGTATGTAACCCTCTCGTTCATTTTTAATACTTTGATTGGCAATGAGAGAAGTCCCCTCCCCTCTCGCTAACGCGAACCTCTCTTTTCACATTCGTCCATGAGAAATAATAACCAACGGGGAATCCGCGCCTACCTAACTTTATATGTTGACAAAACCCATCTTGCAACATTTTTTTGTCTCCTCAAGTGCCGGTTTGTGCCACCAGGTGCAACCTAGTTTCCATGAAGTTTTTATTTACAGACTTGTAGTGATAATTACGGCGCAATGGTTACACCGGCAGAAACCAGGCGGCTGCTGGGATGTACAAATTCTGCGCTGCTAATTCAAAAACAGGTTACCCCACCTGCACTAAGCTCAGCTCCTCCACTAAAAAAACCCCACCACACACACCCTTTTCGCCCATCGTCAATCATACCACCATCCCCCAGCATGCAGGATTGTCTACGATCTTGGCGACGTGTCTTGGCTTACTTTCATTTCTATTCAGTTTGTTGATGGCCGTTGTTTTGTATCCTATTTTTATATTATACCTATGTAGAAGTAAATACGGGATTGTGAATCGGCTTTTCTCAATCATATCACAATTACAGTTCACAGTACCCCTGCTTAATAACTCTTTTTTGTGAATGATTAATAGACAAAGCCCAAATAAACGACCCAATACCCGGGCTTCGGATTGCGAACCTAGGCTGTGGTTTTTACACATTCAACCCGCGTCAAATCTCACTCCCCACCCTCCTCACCCCAATAACATTTGGCTCTTATCAGTTACCGAACCAACTGTCTTGGCTTGCATTTCTCGGCGACGTCTTGGGAGCTGCAGGGGCTGACAAGAACGTCACGAAAGCGCCTGTTATACTGTAGACTATTGTGCGAAACACCAATATTTGCTGTAGGAAAAAAAAAAAAAAAATCGTAGAGCCTACAGTAGATTTACGACACGTGCAGCTTCGCCATTCCCAATCACAAGCCCAGATTCGTAAATCGCCCCCGTTCTTTGCGTGCCGCAATCCGATGGAGGACCGGAACGGGAAAACCGGCACCGAATCGACAAGAACAAAACATCTATCTCCCTTGGACACACGGGCTTTTGGGGTTAAGTTTGCTGTTTTGTACTGTCCTACCGAGACAGCAAAGTGGAATAGTGGATTCTTATGCCTCAGCCCTGCCTCCGCCCGGCGGCAGTGCCCTTCTGGTTTTCCCCCAATCCCGTATAACAGCCGCCTGTTTCACTACCGAGCGGATAGCGGATACTGCACAAAAACCTCGAGCGGCTGAGACGATGTGCCTTGACCGGGCGATTGTTTAGGTTTAGGCATGTTTCCACCGCTGCACAAGAACATCAAGTCACAAACACGTCAGTATCTTTATTTTGTTTTTATCACCAGCACTAGTACGAGCTCCTGTAGTGACCCCAAATTAAGACCTTTTTTTTTTCTCGAAATAGCAAGCAAAAAATATGACTGTGCCCCCAAATATCAA
Source organism: Pyricularia pennisetigena (assembly GCF_004337985.1). Taxonomy (NCBI): domain Eukaryota; kingdom Fungi; phylum Ascomycota; class Sordariomycetes; order Magnaporthales; family Pyriculariaceae; genus Pyricularia; species Pyricularia pennisetigena. The sequence goes on from NW_021940918.1 coordinate 947,139, forward strand.
CTCCGAGAAAAGTATGACCCCCCGCTGTGCTCCTGAAATACTCCAGACCGTGGAACCCATCTGAAAAGCCTACACGGATAAGGAAGTTGAAAAAAATAGGAAAAAGAAATAAGCCAATATAATAGAGTATAGAAAACCCCCGTGCACGCCAGAGCCACAACCAACCATTCATGTTAAGATAGATAGCGCCTCCTTAGGCGAAAAAGTCTCCTTACGCATGTCCTCTTGGATCTTGCGTAACCTCTCCCGCTGAGCCCGCCGCTCTCGGATTACCTCGGCCCAAGCAGAGCAGAAGCTAACTTGGCTCGGCTCACTCTCAAATTCGATTTCGAATGTCTTATATAGCTCGAAGCCCTGCTCAACATCTGAGTTGCACGGCTCTCCATTTATATCAAGGCTGGCTACGTCGCCCCCGGTTTTCTGTTCAAGTCGAGCTATGTGCCATGTTAGTCGGATGCGGGCAGATGAGAAATCAGAATAAAACACCAAAAAAGAGAGAAAAAAAGAGAGAAACAAAAGGGAGAGGGAGTAAAACCACACACCTCTTATACCTGGTCTCGAGTTCCGCTTATGTATTCCTCCGTACTTTCTCGGCTTCAGTCTGGCAGATGTGTGTCCCCTCGGTTCCATCTCCACGTCGTCCGTGATGAAGGCAGTAATGTACGCTTCCGCCCGACCAAGAAACACCATTAACCGTGACGAGCTGGGCGTCGTCCTGTCTCTGAGAGGTCCGGATAGCGCTGTGCCGGCCGTGACGAAGGACGCGACGTCACTTTGCGCCGCCCGCCGCGACCGCGGCTCGTGCCAAATCTGCAACCGCACCGAGCTGTACATCTCAACCGATCGGCTGTTCGCGCGCGCCAGCCGGATCCACTTGACTGATGATATGTCCAAGATCACCGACTCGCCCGTCAGTTGTGACTGGAACTTGAACAGGTCGTCGGGCACGTCGAACCTGTAGATAGCGCTGGCCGCGTTGCTGTATGCCGCAGCCTGTGACGCTACGGAACCCTGCCGTTTGCTCCTCTCGTCACCGTCACGAATCATGACAATGTTGCCGGAACGCTGGTCGTATGCGTAAAACGGGACCATCTTTGCCTTGATGCCCTTCATCCAGTGTATCTCGGTGTTGTTGCCCACTTTGCAATGGAACCTGAGGTCATGGTTCAGGTTATTCCGGAATACTTTCAAATGGCCGGTTTCGAATGGTCCGGTCAGGGTGTGTGCGCTTTTGACGGCGCCGTCATACAACACGTCCTCTCCCGGTAATACATTATCCCGCGTAGCGCTTAAGCTGTCTGGCGGGGTCCGTACCGACTGCGCAGTGCTGGAACGAGCAAGCACTGGAGGTGGAGGGTCGTCAGGTCCTACCACTATAGGTGTTTGTGTATCGTAAAAGTAACCACCCACTTCCTCGGGATCACTGGAAGCCGGCGCGATCGACCCTGCACCAACGCTGGTCACTGTCGAACGTGGTGAGGCAGGTATCGTCTGAGGTGCTTGCGACGTCCCTAGTGCGACCGGGTTCGAATGCTCCATTAGGGAAGGCAACGACGAGCTCCGTGCCGAAGCGGATGCCTTCTCTTGGGGTGACTGGAACCCCGGGATTTGTGAAGGCGCATAGGCGGGTGGTGAGAACGGGTCCGGTTGCGTGAACGATCTGCTTAGATAGTCTTCCTGTGACCGCGACGAGCTGCTCTCTCCATGATATGACGTGCTGCGAATCCTTGAGTAGTCTGTATACTCCGAGTCCGGTGGTGATAATGGCCGCGAGTCCAAGCCGCTGACATATTCTCCTCCAATGGCCAACCTCTCCGCCGACTGGGAGTCGGTCAGGACCTCGGCAGCTTGTGCACCCCCGTCAGAATGTGTAAACAAAGCCGTCGCCCCAAACCCATCCTCGCCCAAGCTCAGCGCCCCCATCCCATTTATAGCATGGTCGGGGCCTGCGCTGTCCGAGCTAAACACCTCGCCCTCTGACAGAGATCCAGTGTACGGTGATACTGCACTTCTATGTATTGGCGACGCTGCGGTTGCGGATGTCGTTGATGTTGGGGATGATTGATGCGGCGGGCGGAGTGGGGAATCGGCGGGAAGGGACTGTGCGACCGTTGGTGGCGTGGATCTGTGCGTGGGTCGCGCCTGCAATTCCGATGGCCGACTCGACCCCCAGCTCGCCGAGAGCTGCTGCGGCGGCGGCGGCTTAGGGGTGTGCTCTGCGTCGATGCGCTCGAGGCGGAAGCGGCTACCCGTCGACGTGATGAAGATGCTGCTATCGGCTAGCTGTGCGGTCGACTCCACCGTGGCCCTGTCGAACGAAGGGCCGAACAGGGACGAGAAGGGTTGGGTAGCATCCTCGTGGATGTCGGGTAGCAGTTGTGAGGAGGTCGGTCGGTCGTTGTCGGGCGGAGGAGGAGCGGGCATGTTGTAGGAGGACTTTTGGTCCCGGGGATCACGCCCGCCCCGTGCTAAAATCTCATTGTCGTGGTTGCTGGCGGCGGCTTCCCGGTCCTTGCGGCCGCGTTGAAACAGCGACGAATGGGAAAAGGACAGCATGCATGGGCTTCAGCGGAGGTTCTCTGTGCTATTCTCGAAAAAGCGACCAAGGCAGCAGTGATGGTGATTGCCTGGTACATGCAGATGCGAAATCATCAGAGACAAAATGAGTCAAGACGCAAACCCTCGCGAGGAGTTGGTAGGCAAGAGGCGCAATTAGGTAAATAGGAGCTGGTACAAATTGGTAGAAGATAGCAGGGCAGAATGCAAGTATGCACGATAGCCGAAGAGCAGCCAAAACCTCGTAGATAACATAGAATAACGGTGAGCAATATGATAGGCAGATAGGCACTCGGCAAGACTGGCAACCAACGAAGGCAAAGGAACCAACTAACCATAGCCCGCCCCAAGGATGGAATGGTGGGGTGCACGCGCTAAACTTCCCCGTGGGAACCCGTTAATCCGGCCTAACCGACCCGACCCCAGCAAGCCTGACATGGGGGTATAGCAGCGTTAGTTGCCTGCCAGTAGCGGTACCCAAAGGCGCGGGCAAGGAAGGGACCTTGGCTTAGTTGGAGTACTTTTTGGTTTTCGCCTCATACTTCCCGCCCTATCGTCCACGAAGCCACAACAAGATGCCCAGTGCAGTACGTAGTAAGCAGGCAAGCAATGGAAACCAGATATATTTACCGATGATGAAAAACAATGCAAAAACAAAAAAAAAACAGGCTGTCGCGTGATCCATGTAACAAAGCGTAATTAGCACCCAAAAGGACAGCCACAACAGCCCGTCAACCCGTCTCATTTTGTGTACCACCTACGTAAGGCAGAGGTCCCTAGTTCACATTTTACGGGACCGTTTGCGGGGAACAACGGTCAGTCCCCTGATTCTTTCACCACCAAGTACCGTACTCTACAAAGTTAGGTCGCGTGCCAAGTTGCTTTCTTTGCATGCAGGCAATAAAAGTGCCACCTCAGCCAATACATACAAATTATTCCGAGGCACATCTATGGATACATGCCAGCCACCAACCAAAGCTGCCCAAAGTGCGCTTGGTTAGGTACCACAGTAGTTACGTGGTTCATAAGTTGCCAACATCAACCATAAACTCGGGGTATGCATGTATGTACTTCGCCCATGACGGTGTCTCCAGATCGAATCTGTGGAGCCCTTCAATGCCACCGTATATAGCATGTCGTGCTTAATATTCATGCTCAAGCATAGCGGTCTACCACCTGTCGCATTTCAAATTACATTGGCGAGTAATAATTTGCAGAGCAAAAAAAAAAAAAGTCCAAAAGCCCCACGCCCCCTAGCGTGGAAACAAAGTTTTTGGATGCGCTACGGAAATACCACTCAACTCAGTCTCATTTACGCGGCGTTCTGCCATGAGGCCTGTTGAGGAATTTCTTTAGATCGGACAAGATCGGTCGTGAGTTATGGTTAAAATGCATGCGCGTTGAGGCCACGCATTCTACAGCTCGTCCGATGGTGACCGTCGCAGCGTGGGGGAATAAAAAAAAAAAAAAAAAAAAAAAAAAAAAAACAAAACCATCGACAGTTTTTATGGTCTGATAAACACAACGACCCGGAAAAAAAAAAAAAAAAAAAAAAAAGGAAAACGATTGAAAATTTCACCACTTATCACAAATCTGCGGGTTCGAGGGAACATACCTAGGTGGTCTTGAGAACTATGTTTCGCAGTACTGTATTACGTACGTATTACATGTCAGATTTGAATCTCATTTCATTCATCACTGCCCATAGTATACCGCCAGTGCGGGCAAAGCCCCGCATTTTGGGGGCCATGTGGTGATTTAGTTGCTGAATACACTCTCGTTCCACTTTAGGGCTGGTCAACATATGTCTCCGACCTCCATGAAGGCCATAGAGCGTCACAGTGAATGGGCAGGAAACCAATAATCAAACTTTCATGATCAATGCTATGCTATCATCGTGCTCGTGACATCAAAAGAAAATACCACCAAACAAGCCTTGGACATTACTAACCACCAAATTCTAGGTGACCTTCTTCTTCCGTCCGCCACGCCCCTTCTTCTTTGGTTCCGGCACCTCATCGTCACTAGAGCTTTCGGCCTTTGCCCTGCCCCCAGCCCTTCCTGCCTTCTCCTCAGTCTCCGAGATCCTCCCGACTATCTCGCGCAGGAAATCCCATTGGTCGTCTGACTCGATGACCTGCTTGAGGTGCTGAGCCGTTACTCGCTTGGCGCCTTTGTCTTTGGCCACATCGTGACTTTTGGATACGAGGGCGACCATGAACATTTCCAATGCCTTGCCCACAGCAATTGGTGTCTGCTGGGCAACCTTGCCGACCTCTTCATCAGCCTGCATGATACGCTTGATGCGCGCCGTTGGAAACCTGGTCTTGACGGGCGAGGCGATAACGGACGGCTGTGCCGCCGCCGCTGATCTTCTTGGCGGCATGGCTTCTGGAGGAGGATATGCCTGCTGGGCTTCTGATTTTATGCGGATATTTGGGGGCGAATGAACACCGTAGTGCTCCTCAGATTTGACTTCAGATTTTATCTGAGTCGCGTCTGAATTAGGCTGAGAATAAGACCGCCTGTTGGGCTGGTGCGTGAAAAGCTCGCGCTGAGGGGCTTCCTGCACAGACGAGAAACAAAAAGCGTCGTCGGGTTCAGATTTGTACTGCTGAGCCGAGTATGGTGGAATGTACTGCAGTCCAATGGGTGATGGGCCGGGTTGGGACGTGTTGATGTGATGGTTTGATTGCGGCACGATTTGGAGCGATTGAGTATTTTTATGTGCTTGGAAGGGTGAATGGATGTAGTGCAAGTGATTTTGCGCGTTCACAGCCTGGCTGAGATTGGACTGGGGAGAGATTGGAGTGTGTGGCGAGTAGGGATGTTCGTGATAAGGTGTGTGATGGTGATGGTGATGTTGCTGGTTGGAATGCAATGAAAAATGCCCTTCGCCGACGCGATTCACCTGGTAGTTGGTGGTTACGTTTGAAGTGGGGCCGCTTGGGAGCGTGACACCGTATGGTGGGCTCAAAGGCCGGGACCTTGGGTTTGAGCTCGAGACCTGCACCGGAAACCCAAACCCTGACGACGAAGAATGATGGTGGTGGTGGCCCGCGTTGTGAGAATCTGCCGACCCGCTGTAAAACGAGCTTAGATCTGGGCTTGCAGGCGCATAAGACATAGCGAGAGGTCGGTTTGCTCTTGAATTGGTCTGGTATGGGGCTGTTCTTAAAGAGCAGCGTTCGTACTGGTAGGATAGTTCCAGTAAAAGGCTACTCGGGATTTGCCAAGAATAAGATCCCTGGACCTTGGCAATCTTTTGACTTGACGCGAGACTAGAATAATCTAATTCTTCGTCTCTTGTTATCGCGTTACTTTGTAACGGTTGGAAAGGTTGGTTGTTTGATTTGGAAAAGAATGCCGAGTGGATGCTGTCAGAGCGTATTTGGTGCGTTCGAAATAGACGTATTGTCTATGGGTGAGTGGGTTGCGATGAGAATCGATGTGATGTGTCTGTTTGGAGTCTAGGCTACCTAGGCTGGGTAGGTAGATATGGAGGTATTGGATGGATGGGTATACTGGAAGGACATTACGATGTCAATATAGAAACAAAAAAAAAAAAAAAAAATGACCAGGGCATCTGCAGCTGCACCGTTATGGATGCGCTAGACACCAGCGGGCAAGTGCAGAGGAGCAGGTGACGTTGTGATGTGATTGCTGAGACAGGGGCCTGCATCTTGCACAGGCAGATTGGCAGAAGTAGCAGCACACGACGACAAGACAAGGACTGATTTTTGCAACTTTGAGGAATCGGGAAGTTAAAGGGGGTTTGGGTTGACTGACATCCAATAAACAAAAAAGAGAGATGACAAAATGCGGTGGTGATATGAGTTATGCTCAGTCACCGTCTTTGTCTCTCGTTTGGGGACGATCTTGAAAGAGAAAAAAGTGTCACTGCGAAATAGCACGCCACAACCAAGCTGCAATTAACCGGCTTCTTGCAGCATCCGCAATGCTCTTCGTAAGTGATATACTAAAGTAGCAGCAGGCTGCGTAGGCATCAGCCTAACCTGCGCCTGGTGCAAGCCCAGCGGCTGTATGACACTCGTGGCAGTTGGTTTGATGATACTCGGTCAATGAGACTACCCACAGAAGCGTTGAGTTGCGCAGTTCATTGGCACCCGCAGATGAGTGGGGACGAGGTAGTGAGCGAGTCAAACCAGGCAACCACCCCACAGTTAAATTCGATGGAATTTTGAGGCGTGGGTGCTCTGTCACAACACACACGGACACTACAACCGTGTGAGAAAAATCACGGTGATAAAGCCGTCTGCGATATGACTGTTCTGCAATATCCCAACACCTAAAAAGACTTCTGAGGGGGGTATTTGTAAGGCGTTGATTTGTCTTTCTCGAGTTGGGAAAAAGAGGCCCGTGCAGGTTAAGTAAACTTAATATAGTAATAGAGGGGGTAGGGTGGAAGAAATATAGTCAATTTGAGTTTGGCGTGTGTGGAAGCTCGGGCCAGTTGGGCCGATCTATGTATGAATTTTGCAGCTTGAGAAAAGAAAGGGCTGGGAGCTGTGTATGCCGTACCCGAAAGGCCAGCGAGCGAGGGGTTTGGTGGGACGTTGGGCTTGTTTATATGCGCAACGCGGTCATACAAGCCAGATCAACCCGGTGGTTTCTTTCCTGATTGGGTGTGGGTCGGTTGCTTTTGTCTGATCCTGTGCAGTGCCGCAAGCCAAGTCAGGCGCCAGCCGCACTCTCCCTTTTTTCCAAAGTGGGGTTCGTTGGTGGGGCTAATATTGTTCAATCAGTCTGACGCCAGAGGCAAGTTTAGTCGGGTTTTGGTCTGTAGGTACCCTGCACCTCTTTTTGGCAAAATGAACTTCGCCGTCCCTGAGCTTCGCGTCGTGACAGAAGGAATGTTCCCGTTCACGAATGTCACTCGTGGCTAGGCTACGCACCTAACGACGGGCCAACAAGCATCTCCCACAAGCTTCCCGTAGAGATTCAAACCAAGCTCGGAGCTCTAAAGACTCGAACAGGTTAGATGTCCTTCGTTCCCGCGAAATGAACCGATCATGTCACGCGCTAGGTGCGTCGTCGTGGATTTCGGTCGCGATCCTAAGCTAAGCTAGGTAGGCACCGGGCTACAAAACCTTTCACATTGATGCATCCGGCTGGCGTCCATGTATGCCAGTCACTTTCTAGCATTGACTCCTGATGACACTTGCAAACTGGACCCTTGGAGTGTTTGTCGATTCATCACGGGTACGTCACTTTGTTCCTTTTTTTTTTATTTTATACTTTTTATAAAACTGTAAATCTTTAGCCAAAATGACGATAAAAGAGCCCAGAGGCATGCAAATACCAGCGCTCTGGAAGCCGAACTTGTCTTTTCGACAAGTTAAGGTTCCCTTTGACCTGCGTCAAGCCGATGAGGGTTTAATTACTTGATCTAATCTGATGCGGCAACTTCTTTATGATTTTTCTCTCTCTGTTCTTTTCTCTTTGCATTGTCGCACTTGACCCTTTTTTATAAGTCAAGTCCAAGTTTGGTAAACTCACCAGCATACAGTTTTCATCGATCATATTTTCACAATGTTGTCCTGCGACATCCGTCCCCGGATTTCGTCAACAATGAGCCTGAGACCTTTTAGCCTCTTCTTTTGGTCGCCGGAAAGGTAGATTGACACCACCGGCCAGGCATGAACGGCTGAAGGCTCCTTGTGGCTTCTTGCATTGATGCCAAAATCCTGCAGCATCTTTTTGAATCTCCGTGCCTCGGGGGCGAAGATCTCCTCCTCTCCATAAATGAGAAACAACTCTTTTGAGGGGCTTGCCCGTCGCCACCAGTTTGCATCTTGGCAACACCCAGGCGACACGAGCGGATCGTGCCTGTTGGCATCCCCAACGTACTGAAGCCCATACATCTTCAAGGCCTCAGCGTTGAGGTAGTCACTGCTTGTGTTCTTGTTTTCGTCCGTGATCAGTGTCACCCATGGGCTTATCAGAACGGCCATGCCGGGCTTTTGGGGTCGGGCCGTTTGGTTTGGGATTTCGGTGTTTTCCGACGCATCGTGACGACCAATATGAAGCATGAGGCTGAGGGACAAGTTTCCGCCCGCGGAATCTCCCGCCACGACCACATTGGAAGCTTGTCCTGCCATGGACACTGCGTGTTCGTATCCGTGGATCGCTTCTTCCAGCTGCGTCGGATAACAAGCCTTGGGAACTAGTGTGTATTCGAGGATGAAAATTGATGGATTCTGGAAGCCAGACTCCCGCAGCAGCGAGTGCCATACCACCAGGAATTCGAGGTAAAAGTGTCCCGAGCCCATTGAAAATCCACCACCTGCCATTGCATCATGGGGGCAAGAGAGTCAGCCGTGCAATTCAGTGCGGAGGTTTTGGGCGGACTCACCGTGCATGTAGTATACAACCACGTCTGGACGCTTGTTCGGGTCTGCAGCAATCCATATTCCGTGGAAGCCCCTCTACGGCGACATGTTAGGTCAGTTCCCTCCTGCTCAAAAATTAGCCAGAGAATCGTGGAGACGCACCCCTCTGTGCTCGCGCCAATGTACCGGCGGTCGGAGATACCCATGACGGAGCATGCGGTATCTCAGGAAGGGCAACGAAACTTCCTTGCTCAGAAAAACTCGACCAATGTGCGCGGGAATGTTCGCAAAGGCGAAGCGGACGCAGCGGTTGACGAAATCCTCAAACAGCGGGGCCTGGCGCGTGAAGGGAGACACATGGGCGCTCTTGGCGAACGCCTGGTCACGAATGAATTCGTAAGGCAGCTGCAGAAGTAGGAATGGGAGGCAGTTTAGTACGCAAGCGACCGTGTCGAACAGGCCAGCCTGTAGTATGAGTTGGGGCGCGAGCAGAAGGCAGAAGACTGCGCAGTCCAAAATGGATATGGGACCGAGGATCATGGTGACGACGGTACGAGGCTCTCTCTAAGAGGTTGCCTGTGTTGACACGCAGGTTCGGTCGAGGGACAAAATAATAAATCTATTCCCTAGAGCAGACTGGCCCGTCCCTATATGAAAACCACGTTGTGAGACCATCGACTTGGGCCGAGTGAGAATCCGGGCGGTGAAAATCGACTTGAGCTGCATCGGGTGGCGCTGAGGTTGAAATGAACGTCCCACGCCATCCTATAACCTTGATGCCAAGCCATGGCAGATTTCCTTGGAAATCAACTCATCCGAGCAAGACAAATTATGTAAGCATGTGTATGGAGTTATGGAGTATTATATCCATCCGATATCGGTTTTATTCATAAGATTGTGATGTTCCAGAGTTCATCCGGGGTTTTTTTTTTTTTTTTTTTTTTTTTTTTTTTTTTTTTTTTTTTTTTTTGCTTCTCTAGAACGCCAATGGAATCATTGGATGTTACTCAAGAAGAGAATTGTGTGGTTCGTTAGCTTGCAGAGAGGACCCAAGTCAAAATAAAGAGCATGCAGGGCACAGTCCCATTTTGATTTGTTTGTCTCACTTCGAACCTGGATGTGCATGAGCAGCCACGTGGGAAACGTCCTCGAAGCAAAAACAAGACCAAAAACACTGGGAGAGCATGCTCTTTTGTCTTACTTGGGCCATGGCAATAAATGAAAGTTTCCATGACAAACATCAACGGCGAAATGATTAGGCTGTTGCAGGAGATTCTAACGGCCTTTTCTGCGCAAAAATAAAAAATAAAAATATATAAAAATATATTTTAAAAAAATCACAGTCTTTCTACTGCGTGGCCAAAATCTCCTTTTCCATGCTGTCAAAGGCGCCGAGGACGTTGCCGTACTTTTCAAAAATACCCTCACGGTAGCCGTCGTCGACCTTTTGGATGGCACCCTCCTCACGCCACCGGGCCCCGATGAGCTCGTCAAAGGTCTCCTTGTCGTCGCGGCGCTCGAGGGCCCAGACGGCCTTGTAAGCGCCTCCGAGCGCACAGGCGTTGCCGCCGACGTCGAGGCGGTAGACGCCCTCGGCGCCGCCGAGCACGTCGCCGACGACGCGGGCGATGGCCGGGTTGAGCGAGCCGCCACCCACGAGGTAGATGCGGCGCGGCTGGGCGGGCAGCTGTTGGGCCTTGTCGGGTCGGTCAACCAGCGACTGCGAGCGCAGCCGGAGGGAGAGGATTTGTGACTCGACGATGGCTCGCGCGTCCTTGGCCTTGTCCCAGGCCTCCGAGGCCGGAGTCAGGTCGCTGCCGTCCGAGACGTTGCAGGTGTAGCGCCACGTGCCGGCGCGCACGTTGGGCACGATCTCTGGGAGGTAGAAGTACAGACCCATCTTTGCCCGACTGGATCCTTCGGGGCAGTCCAGAGGGGGAGTGTCGAGGACGGCCTTGTTGAACGCAGCCCAGGGATCTGTGGTGCTGGCTGGGGCCGAGTAGGAAGACTCGGCCGGCAGCGCGTCACGTACCTTCTCACGGGCCAGTCCTCCGTTCTTGTAGCAAAGCATAAACATATACTGGCCGGGTGTTGTAGGGTGGTTGAAGAAATGGTAGGACTCGTGAGGCTGGTAGTGCGACGTGCTCATCAGGAAGGTGGTTGAAGTACCCAAGCTGACAATGGCGTCGCCGGGGCGTAACGGCAACGCCAGGATGGTTGCCGGGTTGTCACCGGTGAACGGGGCGACCTGGCATTCCTTGGAAAAGCCGTACTTGTCGACAAAGTAGCTTGAGATGGAGCCCATGCTGCCGCCACCGTCCCGTCTGACCTCGCCCAGCTTGGCGCGCAGCGCATCGACCTGGTCGGCACCGCCTGCGGTGAGGTCGAGGAGCGGGCTGCTCCAGTCATCGGCGGCTATATCCCACAGGTTCATGCCGCAGGCGTCGCTAATCTCGATCGGGGCGATGGCACCAAGGAAGAGCGAAGCAAGAAATGATGACACAAGGGATATGCGGGCCGTTTTGGCATAGACCTCGGGCCGTTTGCGGCGCATGCGCATGATCTGCGGGCCGGTGAAGCGCTGATGTCTCGACAGTGATTAGCAATATGCTCTCAAACAATCACATACTGACCTTTTCCCCTCCGGTCCTTGATTTCATCAGTATTCTCCAAGGGCAGACGGTTGGTATTTCTCACATGATGAGCCGCGCTTCCTGTTACCTCGGCCAGCTTATGCTTGGAACCCAATTTGCCATCGAACTCGTCGCACTCGGCCTGAGTACTGTGATCCTGCCAGTTGGGCGCAAATGGATGCGAGAAGGCATCGGTAAGCTGTTCGACCAAGGGCTTGTTGGAACCCAGGCCCGACAACTCGGAAGCGGCGGCGTCACTCCAGAAGACGCTGCCGTGCTGCTGGCAGGCGCCGCTGATGCCCCTGACTCTGTCCAGGGGAGCCTTGCGCTCGCGCAGGCGCTCCAGCACCAAGTCCAGCGACTCGAGCCACATGGCTACCGGGGCAAAAACCTCTCCCTCATTGCTGTTGACTAGGACACCTTTGGCGAGCGAGTACTTGGCGCCGAAGTCGGCATCGAAGTCGACCTTGGCCTCAGAAACAACTGAGAGGTCCGAGGAGACAATAATGGCTGACGATAAAGGAGCAGCCTGTTAGCCGGATATAGTCAAGTTGAGATAGTCTCGAGGTTTGAGCAAAGAAGGAATCTCTATTCAGTACCTTTGAGCTGCTGGGTTGAGAGATCGAACCCCAAATATAGGGGTCCAGAGCTCATGTTGGGCAGCGTGATATACTGAGAATAGGATAACAGTGGTGATACTTCTGATCTCTCTCTCTCTCTCTCTTCTGTCTGTCTGTCCGTCCTTCTGTCCTGGAGACCTCTGACTCGGCGAATGTTTGAAAAGAAAAAAAGAAGTCAAAGAAATCAAGTATTTGCAATCATGTGAACAGCGTTAGATTCTGATAAGTTGACATGAAGAAAGTAAAAATACCCAGGCGCCTTCCAGTATACTGCATTTCACTAATCATTGGCAGCAAGTGACGTCGAGGTGGACCAGATCCCCAGTCAAAGTATCTGGGCACCTATTCCTAATCATCTCAACGCCACCCTGCATTTACCCGCTACACCAAGTACTGAGCTGGGAGGGGCTGTTCAGGAAGGTTTACTTGCTGTTACAGGGTTCAACGAGGGGCAGCCCCCCATTTGAAGCCTGCACATGGCCACTTTGTACCAAAAGTATCATGTAGATATGGGGCTCATTCGCCTCATCAATAGAAAGAGAGGAAAAAAAAAAGATGCCCGGCTTTGCTGCAGCTACTATGAACTACAAATCTCATTCCATGTCGATTGTACTTTCGACTTTTGCCGCACCAATCGGAAATATGGCGGGGTAATAGTAGTAGTGGAGGTTTCTTTAGGAGCCCCAGCGCGCCGGTGTCGGGTGGGCATCAGGGTGTTCGTTGGGGATTTCTCTGATTTCTTGACCTACTGTAGTACGGATACAAAGCAGCTGCACTGTAGATAAGATAAGAAAGAAAGCCAGAGTCCGGTACCTTTGTCCATCAGTCGCGTCGCGACGCGCCTTCTACCAAAGCTCCCCCCTCCAACTGATCGACAAAGCACATTGCGCCAACTCAAGTATCCCAATCAGGATACCAAAAAAGCATATCGAAAAACTCACGCGTTCAAAGAAATGTCCTCGTCAAATAGCTCAGAAACGCAGCTCTTGGCGGAGCACTTTGGCTACCCTCCAGTCGTAAGTTCGCATTTGGCGCTCGGCCTAGAAAAGTAAAACCAACAGCTCCCCCCGGCACGTCCCAATAATATACTAACCACTTTCCAATTTTGGGACAGAGCCTCCTGGATGATATCATCAACAGCATAAACATCCTCGCCGAGCAGGCCCTCAACAGCGTCGAGAGGGGCCTGCTTGCCGCGAAACCTGCCAGCCTTGGATTCCGTGCACCGCCGCCCCAGTCGAAAAAGACAAAACACTCTGCGACGACGACAACAAGCGCCCCAGAAGACCCTCCTCCACCGTCACCCGAGGAGGCGCAGCGGCACGAGGTGGAAAATGGCACTCACCAGCTCGAGACCCTGCTGTGCGCAAGCATCGATCGCAACTTTGACATATTTGAGATCTGGGTCATGCGCAACATCTTGACGGTGCGGCCTGACGACCGCGACTGGATCCGGCTGTCGCACTACGAAGGGCTAGATTTTTCAGCCGCAAGTAAAAGGAGAATAGCGGCAGGGACGGAACCCGGTCTGGACGGAGCAGCAGATGCGGAAGGCACCGAGGGGGAGAAAGAGCCGAGCAACCAGACAGGGGCCGGCGGCCAAGGCCAGGACGAGGACGCGGCAGGAACAGGGAGCGATGCACCCACGCTAGCGTCCGTGGCCCGACTCCGTCGTCGTCTCCAGGCCAGCCAGAAGCTCAACGTGATGCTGCATGCCGAGAGGGCGCGGAACGCCAAACTGCTCCAGGAGCTGCGGGAGTTCCTCCACGGCAAATCCGGGCCCGCCGCAGTCAAGGTGGAAAACGACGAGAGTCAAGACAAACCAAACATGGCATTCATCCGAAGCAAGGGCGATCTGACAGTCGGCGACGCCGAGACCCCCTTGACAACGACGACAGCGTTTAGCCTCTCCCAGTTGCAAGCCCTCCGTGCGCTTTCGACATCGCTGCGAACAATGATGCCGGATCTCATGCAGAGCGCTGACGGCGCCGACCAAGGTGATACTAAGAAGAGCTGGAGGACCGAAAGGCTCGAGTATGTCGAGGGCTCGACTCGGAGACACCTCGAGAACGTCAGGGGACTGGAGCTGGGCCCTAGTGGGTACGTACGTGACGGCGAGTGGCAAGGCGAAGGGAGGAGTCTTGCAAAAGGGGAGGTCGAGGGGCTGGAAAGAATTGCTGGTGTTCTCGGCGCTAAACCGATCAATGGTGTTGGGGAGCCAGAAACGAGGACGGATGCCATGGACGAGTCTTGATGTGCTGTAATGTGTGGGCCTATGATGAATGATGAAACTCAAACTGAAAGCGATATATGATCCTGCATTTTGTAAATAAATACAATCACTTTAATTCTAATCAGGATCCCCCGATCGAAATGTGATGTTATTAATACTACATTGAATCTGGGCGGGACTTTCGTTGGTTCCGTTGACCTTCCCCAACATCATCCAGATAGCCCATACTGTCTGGCGACATCCCAGAAAGGGTGAAGTCGAAAGCGTGACTCTGTTTCTTCATCAGTCGACGACTTCATCTCGTCGACGGCCTTTACCAGTCGTGCAGCTTCCTGAGCCTTGCCATTGGCGACAAGGGCGCGCAACAGGTGCTCGTACAGCCGCATGGTCATGTTGCCGTTCTTGGAGCGTTCAAACAAGTCGAAAGCACTCTCAATGTCCCCAGCACCCATGAATCCGCTGATGGCGCGCTCCCAAAATACATGGTCGATGTGTGGCTTGTTGAACAAGTCGTGGGCTTCAATAAGCTTGCGCGCCGCCTCCAGAGCCGGCGGGCTGCGGTGGAGGTAGTGCTCCACGAGAATGGTGTACATGTGTGTCGTCGGCTCGAGCCTGCGCTTCCACAGCTCCTGCATGATGTGGTTGACAGCAACGTCAATGCCAGCTTGGCTCTCATTCTCCTTCAGAAGCTCGAACATGAGCTTTGCATAGGCCGAGGGGTTAATTTTCTTGGGGTCGTTGCCAGTGACCATGGCAATGATGCGCTTCACCGCCTCGAGCTTCTCCTCTGGGCCAGCATTCCTCAAAAAGGGACCCATTCCCTCGATAAGAATCGTTTGAGTGCCCTCATCCGGCTCCACACCCTGATCATTCATCATCTCAAGCACAGCGTCGACCTGCTCCGGCGCCCTCCGGATCATGGTCTGCAATAAGGTATTGTATGTGATGACATCAGGCTCAATATTGTGCCTTTCAGCCCAATGCAGGATCTTCATTGCCGCCGGTACTCCGTTGATGCGTAAAATTCCAAAGAGTGCAGCATTGACTGGCACTATAGATGGCGGGACAGCTTGAGCCGAGGATTCGCCCAAGGCTTGTTTCTTGTTCCAGATCCTTGCCATCTCATCCAGGGCTGACAACCCAGCGTCTGGCTTACCAGACTCGATCAGACCGGAAATGCGGACGGTCCAGGCGTGTGTGTCCAAGGGTACCCCCAATTCCACAATCTGATCCCATATATTCTCCAAAGCTGAGGCGTTACGAGCTCGACCGCAGCCTTCCATCATGGCGGTATAAGTCTTGATAGTGGGTTTCAGGCCGATCTGGGTCATGATGTTCCAGACCTCGATGGCCCTCTGAGGCCTCCTGAGTGCGTTGAAGGCCATGATGAACTGGTTCCATATGCTAGGAAATTTCTGCAGATCGTCAATAGTCTTCTGAGAAGGTGGTGACTCGTGACCAAAAAAGTCCAGCCAAGCCCTCTCCAGCATGGCGCTGTTCTTGCCTGAAAGGGCTTTGTTGAGGCTCTTCTTCACCTCGAGGAAGTGTTTCCTGCCGGACCCGGTCACGTCAAGCTTCCTGATCAGGGTTGGGTGTTTCAAATACGATTGCTTGGGATCGTTCCACTCTCTCAGCTGCTTGTGCATCACAGTCCAGCGATGGCGGACGTACGGGATTAGCTTGCCTGGGATTTGCATCAGCTTTTCTGGGCTTATGTTGGAATCCTTGGATCGGACAACAAGGCCCGTAATCGAGGCAAGAAAATGTGACGCGGCCGCCCGGTTGCCAGGCAGGCACCGGCCAGAATCATTAAACAAAGCCCACGTCACGACCAGCAGCGGTATTACCGGGCGCAGCTGCAGGGGCGCATACGCATGGAGCAGTTTAGATAATGAATAGTACAGCGACGATTCCCCTCTTGGGTGCTGTCCTTCGGGCAGGCGGAAGTCGACGTCAGCCAGGGGAGTGTTTGCGTCCAGATCCATAATGACATGGTGAGGAAGGCTGACAAGCTTCCATGATTGCGCGACGTCGTCAAAGAACATCTTGATGCGACCCGTGGCATCTTGATACTCTTCCAGGGATACTTCTGGGGAGACGTTGGTTAAGCAGAGATACTCCAGCCGGCCCTGCATCGCGCGAGCCCATGTCTTGATATCCAAAACGCCGAGGCGAAGAGCTACCAGCGTCACGTCGGCAAGAGACGGAAGTTTTTCTGATGTTGGATCATTCTTCATGGCAGTAAGGATGCCTTGGACAAGCCTCCTTAACTCCGGCTCAAAAACTCGGGGGACGTATTTAGCGGCATTGATGCCTGGATATATCTCGGTCTTGAAAAAGTCGTATGCTTCTGAGAGGCCTGGCTGGGATCGCTCCATCATCCTCATCAACTTGGCAACGTTATTGTATGTCTTGAGGTCGAGGGTGGACTCGGAGCCTTCAGCCGGCTTGCGGCCAGAACCATCGTCATCCTGATGCCTACGCTGACCCCTCACTACGCTCTCGAAAATGGCTAGATTGCCGTTGCCGGTTGAAGTGGACTGAGGTGACCTCCTGAAGCGTGGGGCGTGCTGGTTGGTAGCGGAGGCCTCTGCAGCTGCGCCGCCCCTGCTTCCATCATGCAGACCAGAAGCTCCAGCTGTGGTTCTGGCTGTATGCGATGCTGATGCTGTCGGTGTCGGTGTCGGTGCCGAATGCGACCTCCACTGTAGCTGTGTGATATTACATCGAGGTGTTGGAGGAATAGGTCGCTTTGTGCCGGCGCCGAGAGACCTGCAGAGCAGGCATACAGCCCGGGTATCTTTCATGACTGATAACAATCAGAAACCAAGATATCGACGCATCGAGGGCGGTTTAATAGGACGGACGACTGGGTGTATCGATTTTGGGTATGGCAACCAGATTCAAGGAAGAGATACCTTCACATTGAGATCGAAGCTCTAAAGCGTTTTGTCGCGACATAGCGATGTCCATAAAAAATGGTGGAGAAAAATCCTAGCTATGTTTCATTGCCGATTGGACCCTAACCCTAGACGTAGCCCATGGCAAGCTTGAATTGCCTGACGTCACTGGCCGACAACCCTGGCTGGGCCTGTACATAGATGCCGCAACATGCAACAGTAAAGTGCTTAAGTGCTGGGTGCGCGAGTCGATCTGGTTCGGTACCTGTCTCCCTGTATCCACATTGAAATCCAGCGAACAAGCGGTCTGTCCTGCTGCACGTTTTACTGTGTTGCGCGGACGGCGGAGTTGTCGGAGGAGCTGGTCGGAGGTTCCTAAATTGTAGCCACAGCAAGCTGGTGACTGACACTAGGCAACGTAGACTGGAGCCGAATGACGCCGCCTCGGTTACCCGTATATAATTCCCACAGATTTGCTGCAGCTGATCCTGATTGATCACCATTTCGGGTGACAATTAATTACCCCAAACCCCCAAAATAAAATTGAAAAAAAAAAAAAAAAAAAAAGAATGACAACACTTCAGCCCAGGCCCCCCTACACAGATGAAGAGCTCCGGAGCCTTTATCCCCCCGGTTTGGACCTGCAGCTTGTGCAGGTTCTCATGAGGCACGGCGAGCGCACACCCGTGTCGCCCCGGTTCCAAAATGCAGGCCTCAAACCCTTCTGGCCCTATTGCCGGGTTGCCAAGGAGCTGAGATCCGTCATCCTCGAGCCGGGCAACACCAACGGCGGCGGCGGCTCCCTCTCAACACTCGAGTGGAGCCGGCGCATCGAGACGTTTGGGCGCCACGACGAACCTCGCATCGCCACGGGTCCGCGCGGCGAGCTCGACGCCGTGTGCGACTTGGGCATGCTCACGGATGAGGGCAGGGCGACAACGTACGCGCTCGGCCAGCGGCTGAGGAGACTGTACGTAGAGCAGCTGCGGTTCCTGCCCGCGACGGCCGCGGGCGGGGTCGACGATGTGTACCTGCGCTCGACCCCGATCCCGCGCGCGCTCGAGTCGCTACAGCAGGCCTTCTCGGCGCTGTACCCGCCAGCCACGAGACTGCCCGCCGCCGACGGGTCGGCCTTTCGCCCGCCCACCATCATCACGCGCACGCCCGGCGACGAGACCCTGTACCCCAATGAAGCCGGCTGCCGGCGCCTGGCTGCGCTGTCGCGGGCCTTTGCCCAGCGAACCGCCGACCGCTGGAATGACTCTGCGGACATGGAGTACCTCAACCGGCTGTGGGCCAAGTGGATGCCTGAGGACAGCCCCCGCGTCGCCGTGGACTCCCGCCCGCGCCTGTCGGGCATCATGGACACAGTAAACTCGACGCTGGGCCACGGGCCCGAGACCAGGCTTCCTCGCGAGTTCTACGACAAAAAGGCCATCGCCATCACTGAAAAGATTGGTGTAGAGGAATGGTTCAGCGGGTATAAGGAGTCGCGTGAATACCGTGCTCTGGGCATCGGCAGTCTCATGGGTGACTTAGTCGGAAGAATGGTCGCCAGTGCAGAAGGACCAGCCGCCGAAGGGACCGAACGGCAGAACGAGAGCCGCAAGGATACTTATGTCAAGTTTGGCCTCAGCGGCTGTCACGACACTACCCTCGCCGGGATCCTAGCCAGCCTAGGTGCCTTTGAGACGGAAAAATGGCCCCCATACACCAGCCACGTGGCCATTGAAATGTTCCGCGATCCTACTAGGTCAGCAGCCGCAGCTGTTTTGCCTACAAATAAAGGGTGGTGGAGTGCACTTAGCTCCAAGGTCGGCAAGGCATCCAGGGGAATTGGGCGAAAGACTATGGACGAGCTATCTCCAAGTGAAACAGAGAGGCTTCATGGTTACTACGTACGCGTACGATACAATGATGAACCCGTGACCATTCCTGGTTGCAGAATCCCTGGAAATCACCTCGATGGCAACGAGAGCTTCTGTACTCTGGTAAGTCGGAAACCCCCATTCGAAAAGAGCCAGACAGTCAAGACCACCCCCATCCAGGATCTTTACTAACTGCTATCATGTTACAGAGAGCGTTCAAGTCCATAGTAGACAAGTTCACTCCGCGGAACTGGAAGGAGGACTGCCGCCGGAGTACCAGTGATCCTGTGTTTCCCGCCAAACCAGAACCCGCAGGCTTTTGAACTTCCTACACTCCTGTATTCGAATATCTGTGTGGTGCCATCCAGACTCATGTGTAGAATCCCTCAAGATCCCGCGGTTCCGATAGGCCAGATCACCATAACACCCCCTTGAAGTTACCAGAATAGACGCCTAGATTAATCCACCACAAGACACTCAACGGAAAAAAGAAGCAACCCGCTCTGCACTCCCGGTGGGTGAGCACAGCTTGGCAAGATTCTGCCTGTAATCATGTCTGCAGCCATCGCTGAATAAACCTCGCGCTCTCGTATCACTGCACTCTCAATGGTGCATGGCCGCCCGACCAGATCAGTAATCTAGCACTTGGCAGCAAAGATGGCCAGGAACTGTTGCCCAGCACAGAGGCCAGCAGCGAGATATTAATGCCCATAATCAGCGCTGTATTATAGAGGAACTCTACGAGCCCGCCCCCCGATTCTAGTGGCAGTTCCCGCTTTCAGGGATGGTTCGCTAGAACTGTGCCATGTTGAATGGTTCAATTCCTTACTAAAGTCGCGTGAAACCTTGCGTATGTTGACTGATAGGCGCTCGAGGAAACGATAGCCTCGAAGTTGGTGAGTTTTGTTACCAAATGCTCTTGTCCTGTTTCACGAGGGCTTCTTTCCTGGAACGGCAAATCGCTGGCCCCATGAGCCCTGCACCTGGGACAAGCCGGAAGCACTGGATGAGAAATTGGTCGACTGAAAGAATGGAGAGTCAATAAAGCCGGCGGGTTGGTTGTAGGGTTGCCGGACAGGAGTCTGAGCCGGGATTGACGAGGTGGCAACGCGTGCGGGCTGTCTTTTTTGATTGAATTGCCAGCTGGCCTGCTTGGAAATTTCGTCCATCCTCTCCTTGCTGTAAGCTTTACCCATGCTAGGGTCGCGATTTGGAAACGAGCCAGCGGCATAGCGCTCGGCGGCTACCTGGGCTTGCGCATCTGCAGTGTCCGAAGCCCTGGGAGCACTTGGAAGCCCGGGGCTCTGCAGACGCTCAGTATTCCTCGGTGCGTGGCTGTAGTGGGCGGCCTGACTGAAAGCCGTAGCCGCTTCAACCTCGGGCGATGCCGCCGCACTGAAGCCAAAGCCTGATCGATTGGTGGGGGTCCACATGTCCCAGGGAAGCGTGGGAAAAGCCCTACCAGAAGCGGATGTGGGTGTTTTGACTGGTTTCTGGCTGTTCAGTGCCCCAAAAACATCGTTGGCGGTGATCGAATGCATGCCATAAGAGAAAGTCGGATCTTCAGTGCCGTTCTGCTGCTGCGGCGAGTGTACTTCGGGAGGAGCCAGGAATTCATTCAGTCTGCCAAGCATTTCTTCATCCACATCGAACTCAGTCTCAGTCGATTTGGTCATTGTACCGTTGGGAGTTCCGATCGGTGCCTGCGGCGGCTGCGGGTGCTGATGCGTACCGTTTGTGCTGGTAAGTTTGTTGGGTGCTGGAGATGCTTGAGCACTTTGCCTGTGTGGTGTGACCGGCTCGCTTTGGCAGGCGCTGCTCGAATTGTTCATGCCAGGGATGATATCCGAGTCAGAGCCCGCCTGGTAACTGAGGATCGTGATGGTTCGCGGGCCCTTTTGCTTCCGGGAGATGGTCAAAGGATAGTTCGGATCGGTTCCAATGAAGTAGCCACAGTTGACGATGTCGTTGATCCGAGAAATAGTCTCGCCATTGTTGTCAACCTTGTCAAAAGAGCAATCTTCAACCCTGGGCTTTGCGGTTCCATCCGGAAAGAAATGCATTGGGCGACAAACAAAGGGGGCCTTGTCATTCTCCAAAGGTTGAAAGCCCAGTGTCTCGACGTCTTCGAACAACATATACTTGGCAGTGGAACCATCGTTCTGGTCGCCTCGGAAAACCTCGATTAGGAGTGAGATGGTTTCGGCCATCGACTGGTGCATCTCGGTCACGTGAGAGAGGTGGCTCGCGTAACGCACAACATCCCCACGATACTTGCAAAGCCAAACCATGTAGACGCGCAGCAGAGGCAAAGCGGACTGGAGGACTGTCAAAAACTTGTCTGTAGCTTTGGCTGCCACAGGAGTCGATGTCTCGCCTGCTGCCGGAGCTGGGGTAACAGACTGCAAAACTTCTTGGATCTGCTTTGCCAGGACCCGGTTGACAGCAAGAATGATGCGAATGTTGAAGCCAAGTATGAACTGGCATGATTGCGAGGCTTCTTCAGACCATTTTTCTATAGTAGAGGTTAGTTACCATAACTTGAACACCGACAACCGCATGATCTTACCTTCAGTTCTTTGCAAAGCAAAATCATAAGCAGCGATGCTTGTGAGAACCAGAGTAAGGAGGAGACCGACGGTATCCTTGGTCACGAGTAACATCTGAACACGGTGGAGGACCTCCCGTTCCAGTTCTTTCTGCTGAGCAACGACCAAACCTGCATAGTAGATAGCATGCAGACGCACAAACCACACAGACAAGGTGATTTGAGGATCTAAAGACGAATTGCGGCCGCGCATCGGACTACCTGGGCTCAGTTTCTGAAACTCAATTTCCAGGTTCTTGGCAGCCATTGGATGTGGTTCTTGCACGACAAGTGCTCGATGGAGGTGATAAACGATGGCAAGGTCTTGATCCTTAATACCACGATAGACAACGGCCATCTGGTGATAACCAAGCCCGGATGAGGGTAGCAGATCATTGGCGAGGCGGAGATACAGTAGAGGTATGTCGGTTTTCTGCGGCTTCCGGTCGACTTCTAGACGGTAGCGAGCCAGGTCGCCCAGATGAACCAAAATCTGATGACAAGCCCGAACAATCTGCGACTCCAGCCCGGCGTTTGATTCGCGATCCACCTTGTCTAGCGTGACGTCAAATCTCACAGATTTGACCACGCGATCAAGGTTAGGGATATGGTACTTGGCCGACAGCCGCTGGAGATAGCCCTTGTAGAATTTTTGCGACGTGCGGAGAAAGTCCCCTTGCATCTTGAGGACTTGTCGATGCAGTATGGCGACCTTAGGCTCTGCCTTGGGGTTTAGCCGCGAGCGAACACGACGGAACTCGCCGTTGATGGTCGAATGCATATTCCATAGGTGCTTGTCGACATTCTGTTCAGTAGCGTAGGCAAAATCCTCAAAGACAGTACCAACGCAGCCAAGTCGAAAGCTATGTCGAGGTTAGATAGTCCATCATGGACAAAGAGAGCGAGCGGTAAAGGGTGCTGGAGGTATTTGTAGTGGGTAGATACTTACGTGCACAAGATTTCATCCAGCGCCCGAAGGTACGCATCCTCATTGCCCTTGCCTTCGTTCTGATGAAGCTGCTCCAGCCTCTTCTGAAGGGTGCGCCGGCATTTTTGTGCGCTCCTAGAAAAAGCTGTCAGCTACTTTCAACAACGGTGAATCTATCTATTTTTGGCTTGCTTACTTCCAAATGTCAGCCGCGCTGAAGCCCGCAGGCTCCATCGTCGCGGCTTTCATAGTAGCCGCCATGTTTACCGATATTTGCCTATGGCGGTTCCAGATCCGCTGATAGGAGCGGGCCTGGGAGGGCGACGCGATAGATTTTATACGTGGTTATGTGCAATATAATGGCCAAAGTTTAAGACTCTTCATGCCAAATGCAGGGGGGCAAAAAAAAAAAAAAATATAGGCCAGCCAGGTATTAGGTCAAGCCAGGAGAGAAGCGGGACAAGTTCGTGGGTGGCGACGTATCAAGCCCTACGCCTGCAGAACTCCAAACGCAATGCCAGGGACCGCATCCAGTCCATAACTCGAATGGCAGCCGGAGTTGCAGAGGCTGGACGAAGTTATTCGGAGCGCTGGCAAATTGCGCTGGACGGCGGTAAAGAAAGACGGGTTTCGAGTCTTTTCCGACGCTGACATTGGCATCAGGACTCGACCAGTCGTGAAGAAAAAGCCAAAAGGGAGAAAATTCAGAGGGACAGAAGAACTTTTAGAGACTGGAATGAACAGAAAAAGCCCAGTCGAACACGATGCAAAAGTAGTACATTGACAGGAAGCTTAAGCCCGTCTCGTTACTTTCACTCTCCACGTACCTAAGCAGGCGGGCAAGTTGGGTAGGTTTGGCTTGAGGCTATTGATGGGGCGGGATTCGATGGCCAGCGCGGAGGTCAGGTGGAGAATGGTGTGCAAATCACAGTCTCCCAGCCAATCACTGAATGGGCGCATTCCATGCGGGATGAAGTGAGTTGAATTTGGTGGTAATGTGGTCCGTGCTTTGTCGTCTGTGGACCACGCACATGGCTTTGGATTATTCGCCAAGCTTGGAGGGCCAGTCAGTGTTTTCTTAGGACGATTGGAATACAGCACGGTACTGCTGAAGGCGCTGTAGATAAAATAACCGAACAAAACACAGCCAATGCCTTTATATAGCGTCCCATTTCCTAAGCCAGATCAGGTAGCGGGCCTTCAGTCAATCCAGTCATCTCAAATCGATCAACCTAACAGTCGTTGGAATATTCATCCTATCTTAGATTCTCTTTTACCCCATTTTGCCCATGCAAGACTTTTGTTGGCAATTTCGGATCACCCTGGATCTTCAAATCTGTTCCACTTTGGCACTTTACCGTACAGAAATCCCATTTGTAAACTTTTGGCAGCACATGCACTAGCATTTTTGAGGCCGCTTCGGTTCCTGGTTAGTCACTGCTGCGCACAGAGTATACAAACAAACAAACAAACAAACAAACGGCCGGGTTCGACTTTTCACCTTTGCCCGCTGACCACAGCAACAATCGGGGTCCACATAGCACCTCTTGATCAGGTCATTGAAGTGACTTGTGACTAAAGCTATGAAACGCTCACGTGAGCCAGAGGACTTGATTTCCAACCCGGCACCCCCTGAGCCTTATCACAGAGACCCTGACGCCCCTAGCCCCAAAATTCGGGAACTGGATTGCGACGGAGAAGGCGGCGCAGCCAGCCTGTTTCGATGCACACTGCATCCCCAACCGGTGGTTTTTCGTGACTACGATGATTATCACGCACACTACAATAAGCAGCACGTGAATCGCTGCCATGAGTGCAGGAAAAACCTCCCCTCAGATCACCTCCTCAGCGTCCACATCGAAGAATGCCATGATGCTTTTCTTGCTGCGAGGAGGGAGAAGGGAGAACACACGGTTCGTTCCCACACTCGTTCGGGCCAATCCTTGGGCACAATCTGACTTTTTTTTTTCTAGTACTCATGCTTCGTGGAGGGTTGCGACAGAAAATGCAGAGACCCATCGAAGCGACGTCGGCATCTCATAGATAAGCATATGTACCCACCGAACTTCTTCTTTGATGTCGTCAGATATGGCATTGATGGGAGGCAGTCTCTTCTGTGCGACATCAACGCACAACAGCGTCGACCAAAGCCAAAACCCGAAGGGCAGGAATTGCGAGGTGCTGCAACCTTGAAATCTCAAAAGCAGTTTGATGACCACGGCAAGCAGATAACGGCCGCCAATGTTGCAGAAGGAGTTGTGGTCCTCGAGCCGGTAGAGACGCACGCTGCCGAGAAAGATATCGAAATGAACGATGCCGCATCCCTGACAGGCGGCATGTCAGCGCTGAAACTGGTCCCCAGATCGATTACGTTTGGTCGATCAGGTCGCAGGGGCTTCACGAGATCGCCTAGCCCTAAAACACCACCTGTATAGAACCACAAATCACGATGGCACCACCGCATAGCGATAATTCGACAGTCTAAGAGCTGGCTGGTAATCCATTTATTAGTTTTGTGTAGTTGATAAGCCACGGGTCCATGAGACGTACACCATAAACGTGCCTATTCGGTTTTCCAGTCGTCGTGTTGGGAAAGCGTTTGAGCCTGGGTCGACCTGCTCCCGCCTACCAAACCGAGACACACTAGCTGTCCTCTCAACGGATAACTAAGCATGCGTCAGTGTGACTGAAGTTGAATATAGTAAAACCCTCGCTCAGTCACTGGATGCACAGCCATGACAACCACAGTTGACACACTCAATATCCCTCTCTTCCTTCAACTGTGCCTTTGGTACCCTGCAGATACATGTGGAGCTGAAATTTGTCTCCTTGGTCTGCACGCATCTGAGGCAGCATAGCTTCAGTACGGCACATGTTAGCGTCTGATGTTTTCCTCTCATGCAGAGCAAAAGACATGAACAGTGTAAGCAGAATGCACCTACCTTTTCATAGCCCTGTTTCTTCCACTTTGCAATCAACATGGGATCTGCATATCCATTCTTCAGCAGCCACTCATACAGCTGCTTCGATATAGCCTCCTTCTCGTAGTAGAGCTCGTAGACGTATCGACTCCTCTGGTGTGCGATCTGGAATATCGGCCATTGCGCCTTGTGTTTAGGGACGTTATCTGTAGGGGTGTTTTGCGCGTCTTTCATCTTGTTGGCAAAGATGAGGAGGTCATCCTCGATGTCGCTGAACCCCTCTGGAGGAGGTTTCCGCTTTGACGCGTGACGGATGGCTGGCATATTAGTTGACTGTGACGACGGATTGGGCCAAGGTTCTTGGGTCGAGCTTCGTTCGCTGGAGGATTTAGAAAAAGGTTCGACGGAGAGACAGAGTGAGCTTTTTTCAACAGCCTGGTCTATTCCGCTGACCTAGTGTAAATGATCCTCTATTAATGCAATAGTGAGTAAGGCTTGCGCGACACAAGCTTTGTTCGCAGCATGTATGGAGTCGCTGGCCGGCGGTTTCGTCACAGATAAGGTATCGGGTACATGCGGGGATTTGATTGTGGGACTTTAGCGGAGACATAGTCACGTGATACTGGATCTCCCGGACTTGCCAATGCGTACCTCCAACTTCAATGGAGCTTCAAGCATTCGGTTCAATTGCGAAAGGCAGCTCTAACGACGACCCGAGAACAGCAATTGACAGCCCAACATGGCCATTACTCCCACAGAGTTCGCCAAGCGGACGACGCAATGTAAGAATGAAGTGACTAGGTCCTTAATGAATGATTGCTGAGCCTTCACTAATCTGTACAGCGGCCAATTGGGCGGATGCAAAGAGGAGGGTTCTGTCGTCATACCGCGAATGGCTTCGAGCTGTATGTCACTCCCCGCCAGACCATCTGGAGACGACACGGCATCGGCTGCCAACAGCTCTCGATAGCCACCCTCATGTCACATGGAAACGCATTGGCTGATCAAAGCAATGAGCTACACCTCGGTACAGGCTCCTGAGATCCAAACTATGTACTCGGTTACGCACCCAGTCTCGACCATTAGGACCCGGATACGACAGGAATTCGAGAGGCACAGATACGTGAACAAACTCAGCGTGGTGGACGTGCTCTTGTTCCAGAGCGGCGCAGACTACCAGGTCAGAACTACACCTACCTCCATCTTGTGGTGCTGGCAACATCTACAAATTGCCCTCGGGTGTTGCCCGGTAAGATCAAGGATCTAACCTTTGATATTGCTTTTATAGGAGACCATGAACTTCTGGCGCCAGACCACCCATATTATGTCGTACTTCCCGGAGGAGAACTTCAGGGGAGAGAAGAGGCTACCGAAGAGCTTCATGGAGGGGTTCCTGGAGGTAAGTACTTTGTTGGTTGGGCCTTTGCAAATACGTGAACCTGATACGACTAACACCATAATAGGGCCGCAACTAGATTAGAAAGAGGGAAGGTTTTGGTATCAAGGTATCAAATGAAAGGATGTTGCCCATATGTACATAAACAAGTGTGAAGAATGCGACAGTCTCTTTTTTTTGTCTTTTCCATGCCAGCCCCCCCAAATTACGCCTCTGAACGCCGTTTTGATGCAAGCAGACGTCGCTGCCAGGCTCGCCCTCTGGGGGCTTTGGCTCAACTGTCCATCTCCATGCGACCTGCAAAGTCATCCCTAGCAACTGTGAACTTGTCGGTCACGACATCACAGAGCTCCTGCAGATCCTTGAGGCCTTTTTCCAAAGCCTCGATGGCAGTTGTGCCCTCTGTTGCCGGTGTGAGCTTCTATTCAGCCTCATGGTCTGTGTCATGATGCCATCCACTCACCATAAGTCTGTATCCTCAAGTTCATCTTGTGCTCTGAAGGATGGGGAATAGCGTATGCACAGAGCTCAACTTCAGGGCTGAGGTAATGGGCGTATGCCGTTAGTAATGCTTATGATGGGGATCACGGGTCGGAATTTCGTTTATAAAATGCCAACTTACTTCTTCATGATGATATACCGCAGGGCATTGCCCATGGTATGTCCCTCTTTGAGGAATTCAAACGAGGCAGCAGTTTCTGTCGATCCGGGAAGCTGTAAACACGCAGAAATTAGCAAAACGCCGTCCAAGCTCGGTTCCCGAATTCTACAAAAGTTGTATTTTGCAGAACCTTACCATCTTGACCCGCTGCTCTTCTTCCTCTTCCTCCTCTTCCTCCTCAAACTCGTCTTGAGCCTCGTCCGCGACCTGGGCTGAAGTGGGCGCGTCGTCCATCACAGCATCGGCCGCCTCAGCCTCGGCTTGACGGGCTTTGGAGTTGGGTGACATTTTTTTTCTTCTTGTACTTTTGTGTTTATTGGAAGAAAAAGTAAGCAAAGAGAAATTCCTGGAATATTTCTTCTATAATTTCTATTCCTTTTCCGTTTCTTTTTCAAATGGCCTGCGAGATAATATAGCAGGATGGACTCAGGCTCGAAAACTCGTGATCTGATGCGACAGGAAATTTTGCGAGTCGCTTACATAAACACTTTGCATCTGCAGCGCCCCACTGCAAAGACGAATGCTGCGCACGGCAGCGAAAAGATAACAAGTTAGGTCCTGGTAACCAACAAGCCAGGTATTGTATACTGCTTGCAACTGTACAGTGACTGTTTTATTATTCTGTTCATGCCTTTGCACAAATTGACGACGAAAGTGGCCGAAAAGTGTCCGAGATATCAAACCTTGTTTGGTGATACCAAGAGCATCACTTACCTTGTACATATGGCATTTCAGGCTTTAACTCAGACACTGAAATGACCTTTTGTAATGGCTGGCTGCGAGATGTTCATAAGTGTTGACTGAGCTCAAGCCTAAATAGGAATCCCTCAAGGTTGGCCTGGCAGAGTTTTTTCCCCGTTTGACAGACACTTCTGGCAGGATCAATAAGGGGATTACTGTCGGGCAGCATGCCTGAGCCGTTAAGGTGGATAAGTAGATCCTTGATCCATGCAACTCCACAGCATTTTGTGTGAGTGTTAAGTATCGACTGCGAAGTGGTCATCAAAGTAACAAACATAGCCACCTCGATAATGAAGACACCATAACGGCGAGGGGCTTTCGGTACGTCACGTATCACGGTGGGCGGCCTGGCCTGTATTCTACCGTCGGTTGCTCCACCCCAGCGTCCAGGCAACGATTCAAGAACGGCAGGGGCTTCAATCATCAGTTTGGAGATGCCCAATCACACAGTCTTGCAACTGCGGATAATAACCCTAAAGATCGAACCGGCAGTACAATTGCAGGGATGGACATTTTGTGGTACCGGGGATCATCGTATACGCACGAATAGGAACTCAGTTAATAAACGTACCGAGCTCTTGAAGACTGAGGCATAAAAGATTGCATGGGTTTTCAAGCAAGTCATCATTGACTATGCGTTTCTGTGACCAGATCGGCCGGTTTGAGAGCTATGTAGTGCATCAAACAACTGTCGTTAGTAGCTACTAAACCCCAAGCATCTCTTCTTTTGGACATGCTAGGAACACAGTATGTAGGTACACGATCGCCGAAGCCGTTCGCCGAACCCTACGACCAAATCCAACCAGGCAAAAGCATTCGGAGCAAACCTCATACTCATAGATTATGCCGCTTCGTTAGCATGTTTCCCAGCCTTGTCTGCAACACCCCAGACTGCCTGTAGCCCTTTCGCTTTCATATTTTACTGCGTGCATCCCACATGCCTTTAAAGGATCGATGCAACATTGGCGTTGGGCTTGGTGTTTTTGGTCTGGAAAGGCAATGAAGAATCCCTTTTTCCACATGAGTACGTAGTACGCCGTGACCAATAAGAACCCCCCCTTGTAGGTTCGTTTCCTTGACAGCGGAGGGTCGAACAAAAGAGAAAGGTGGAGCCGGGTGTCAGTACGTGGTAGATGCTTGTACAGTAGACAAAAAAGTCCCGTCCATACGGGGGGACGGGGTACATGACCAATAGCGGCCAATCTGGGGTGACAGACGCCCTTTGGATCCCCCGACATCACCCTGGGACCATGCTCACTCAACCACGCCGCACGCAACAATCTACCCTAATCAATGCCAGGCTGGGCTGACATGCCCCGGGAACTGGCGGTAACCTTCGCGATGTATCCGTACCTATAAACCTACCTGACCTACTCATCTCAGCTCATCAACGGAAGGTGGCCACCCGCCTGGGCCCAATCAACCCGTCCTGCGCTGCGCTGTCTTTGTTTGGTACCGTACAGTACCGTGCAGCTTCTGCAGGCGGATAGGAGGTGGTTTAAAAAAAAAAAAAAGCCAAATGTGGCAACACCAAGGTGCGAGGGTGAGAACATCTCACAATGAGCTCACAACAATACAGCAGTGGTAAACGAATATGGTCATATCATCCAGATCTCGTCAGCACGATTCCAGCGTCGTCAGCATAATGTTATTGGCTTGAAGCATGCGCGATTGTGTGTCTTTGTAAGAGTATGTATGCCCTTACAACTTCTTAACTCCGAATTTCGCTTCCGGTTCAATATTTTCTCTCTTTTCAGATTTTGTCTGCCTGATTTTATTACCAATCAACCAACCCACAGCTACGACCACAGCTACGGTACATCGTCTGTCTTTGCACTTCATACCCCCTTGGCCCTGATTTGCTCGTCATCCTCCACTCTTAGCTTTGCCGTATCCAGGGGTAGGGGACTTGTCCTCCTCCAGGGTCCCGGCAGCCCAGGACTTTTACCCGCGTGAGATCCACTTACAAGGCACATTGGCATCATCGCCATCTTGTCTGCTTGCATCGTACCAGTCTAACTATGCAGGGCGATTTTCGCCAACGAGAGTAGCAACCAACACAATCCTCTGACCCCTCAAATCACACGTACATTCTGGGATGGCCACTGGCCTGAAAGTTGGCTGGACCCCACACATTTACACCAGCTTCTAAGTTGATTGTTAAGTAACAGTGACTTGTCATTTCTGCACTTAGCACGGTATTATCTATCTTACTCGCTATATTTGATTTAAGGTTCTTCTTCATTTCTTTCTGCGCCCCTGTCAGCTGCAGGTACTTGGACTGCTATTCTCATCCAACGGTTCGCTTTATCTTTTGCCGCCCACTCGACTTACCCACGCCCTTTTGTTCACCAGACTGTTTTAACGGCGCTCGGAGGAACTCGTCAATAAGCAAAGGTCTTCCCCTCTTTTCTTCCCCTTTCTCTTTGTTTCTCTCTTTAAACTCCGCAGCAGTTTGAGATGTCATCTTCGACAGACTCAGTAAAACGTAATCCCGCCGTCCCTTCAGGTAGAAAGGGTTCGGCCAAGGTTAGGTCAGGGTGTATAACATGCAAGTGAGTCAAGGCCTGTCGACATGTTTAGTGCCCAGAAGACTACGGCTGGGTTACTGATACTTTGCCCACTTCAGAGCCCGGAAAGTCAAGTGTGACGAAGGCAAGCCTTCGTGTCTGCGATGTATAAAATCTGGTCGCAGCTGCGATGGCTACCTCGACCCGAACGTCATGGCGTCCCGCCGCAAGTCCAACAAGAATAAACCAGCAGATACCAACACCGGTCCTTCATCGTCCTTTTCCACGCTCCTCGATGGCGCATTGCCCGAGGAGAAGCGTTCTTTCCACTTCTTCCAGCATGTCACCGCTCCGAGCCTCGCAGGAGATCTCGATGCCAACTTTTGGAAGGTCTTGGTCTTGCAAGTTTGCCAGACCGAGCCAGCCGTACGCCATGCCGTCTTGGCTGTGAGCGGCCTGCACGAGTACCTCGCCTCCAAACGCGGCTGTTCAACCTTGAAGAATGCAGGGCATTTCAAAACGACAGAACTCATGAGTTCTGAGCCACAGCACTCCTTTGCACTTCATCAGTACAACAAGGCGATCGCATGTCTCATCGGCCAAATGAAAGATACCACGTCCAGGCCACTAGCACCCTTACTGACCTGTGTCTTGTTCGTCTGCCTCGAGTTTATGCACGGTAAAGACAAAGAATCACTTATTCACCTGGAGCAAGGACGACAGCTACTCGGCAAGCTTGACCAACGGGCCGACTCGAAAGATCCTGAAATCGACATTGTCAAGCGACATCTTGTGCCCCTATATCTCCGGCTCAGCCTGACCGCATTCTTGTTTGGCGGCAAGCCTGTGCCAATACCGCATAGTTTGAAGTCGCTGAAGGAAGTCCCTGCCACGTTTGAATCAGTACAGGAAATACGATTCTCGCTATACGATTTTATAGATGAGGTGTTACGCTATTTACAGAGGGCGAGGATGGCAAGATACGACCCGGGCACGGCATCAGAGACTCTTGCGGAGCTTGGGCGAGAAAAAGAGGATCTGCTTCAACGTCTGGGCAAGCTCGGTATGGCTTTCGCGCTGTACCAGGCCAGCAAGCCCTCGCAAGTCAGCGAAGTCAACGCGGCTGTGTTCCAGATGTACCTACATACCATGAAGATATGGGTTTCGACGGCGCTGAGTAACACCGAAGCCTGCTTCGATGCTCACCTTCGATCGTTTTCCGCAATAATACCCCATGCCGCCACAATCCTCAACCACTCGAACGAACCGCCCGCCCAGCTCTCTCTCCTAAGCAGAAATCGATTGATGCAGGAACGACTGGGAGAAAGAGGTTTACCGAAGCGCCAGAAATCCATGTTCACCTTTGAGACATATGTCATCCCGGTCCTCTACTACGTCGCGACCAAGTGCCGACATCCGTTGATACGGCACTCGGCACTGGACCTTTTGAAACAGCACCCAAACAGGCGGGAAAACCTGTGGCACGCCAAAAAGATGGCTGCCATCGCTGAGCATGTCGTCCGGGTCGAGGAGAAGTCGGCTGCAGAGAGCGAGCCGGGGTCCCCCACCGGCCAACACAACCTCGGGAACGAATCTGATACCTTCATGCCGTTCCATCCGCCTGTGCTGCTAGTGCCTAGAGACGACGGCTCCCAGACGTCCGAGTCGGCCGCCGGCTACGGGGATATGATGTCACCATCCGACCCCTTTGTCTCAGCTCAGATGTTACCCGCCGGCCTGGAATCGTCCTCTCCAGCCAGCGACGACTTCATGGGCCAGAGCGTGAAAAACAATCACGCGCCGCAGCAGCAACCCATCATCCATATGCAAAACAGAGCCATGATGGGGCTCGACAGACACGCACTGCCCGTCGAACCGACCATGATGCCGGCCCTGAGGCTAGATGTAGACAGCGGCTTCAGCACAGAGGCGTCTTACATGTCACAAACAGAATTCGCCGTCCTTTCAGGCCTTGACGGCAGCAGCCACAGCCGTAACGTCGCTGACCTGAGCGGCACGACCGAGACGCTCAGCTTCCTGGCCCCGGCGCAACAACAACCACTGCAGCACCTGCACAGCGTGCCTCCTTCCCGTACACCTTCCGTCGTCAGCCGCGGGAGCCACAGCCAAGCGGAGGACTGGCCGTACGGCTACGAGCGGTACCGGCCGCAGCAGCACCGGACAGCATCCACATCGAGCGGCTCCGACTCGTCCGGCGGCTCGCCGGAGATGCAGGCCCTGCTTCGTTTCGAGTCCGCAGCGCTGGCGGCATCGGGCCACTATGGCGGCTACCGGCAGGGTCTTCTGCAACGGGTGCAGCCGGTGGCGGGGCAGTCTCGGCGGATCGGCAGCCTCGAGGCGCCATTTGACATACCTGAGCACATGCGTGTTCACGACGTCATCATCAACCTGGAGAAGGACGACGGGAGCTGGCTCACTGTCTTTCGGAAGCTTCACGGCCCGGCGGCAGAGTGGGATGTGGTGACAGAGCTTATCGTGGCCTGAGGCGAACTTTTATGACAACGGTCTTATGCTGGCTCTGTGGTCCTGTTCTTCTATTTGTTTGTTGCATATCTTTGAAGGAGCGGGGCACATATTTTGGAATGTTCATTGTCCAAATCTGGGGCCTTGGCTGAGGCGCTTTTTGTTTAAACACAATTGTAATTCTGCTGGAGAAGTAGATATCTTGAAAATCTCAACGGCCTACTTGTAAAGTATGAGCCCTAATAAGAAAACAGGTACTGTGATTAGGCTGACGATTCGCATCACCTGCGGCCGGTGTCGTAGTAGAATGTTCAAGTGGCTGTATACCAGCTTGAGGCACCGACGGTGCCCCAAATCTGTGACTTTATTGGCTCTTTAGCAGATATTTACACTGAAAGAACCCCGACCTTGATACCTATTTCAGTCTAGCCCACAATCTCATTGCTGAGCACCATTCAACCTTGGTGCACAATGGTGCGTCCAGTGTTACCATACAGCCAGCCACGGGCTGTTTATTTCTTCATGTTATCCCGCTCCAGTTTTGTTGGACCTGTCCACACTGCCGAAATGTCCACCCACGTATCCGTAAAAACAACTCAAAATACCGTAAGAACAATAGAAAAAGAAAGAAAGAAAAGAAAAGTCCGCATCCTCGTGGGTGGGTGAAGTCCTCTTGAGTCAAGAACAAAATTAAATAAAAAAAAAAAAAAAAAAAAAAAAAAAAAAAAAAACGCTCCATCCATAAGACCTCTGCGTGAGAAGTAAGGATTTGTGGCGGAAAAAGAAACGAAGGATAAAAAAAAAAATCGCAGTGAGATGGTCAACCATTTGTGGCAGTGGGTGGAGTTCTTAGGCCCGTAGCGGGAATATCGCGGAGCTGTCTCGTTCGGTAGGTCTCTTAGAGTCTGACGATCTGATGGGATTTCGTTCAGTCGTTTGTGCTGTGTCGGTGTCTATAACTGGTGATGGAAGAACCTGTCTGTCATTAGAGCCACTCAGTCCTGGCCTAAAGGACTACGCAAGCCCGTCATCCACAGTTGCTGGTACACACCCAGCCCAATATCCTTGCTTCGTTTTTGGGTTAACATCACCAAATAGTCAGGACTAGGTGCATCGCAGCGTGCGCACCATCACACGCACAAGATTCAGCGCGGTTGTATTCAAGCACCATTGGCGACTGTGGCGGCTTGATGGCGTTTCGCAGGAGCTTGGTTGTCCTAGAAAGGCAGTCAGTATAGGGAGCTCATGCCCCAGAAGGCATGCACAAGGAGGGAAAATAAAATCTTGAGTTTGCGGAAGCTGCCAACTTTGCTGTTAGGAAACCATGGATGGGGTCACGTACTTCGTTGGCGGGACGTTTCCTATCGACCGGGGCCTTCTTCTTAATCAGCCGTTTCACAGGTTTTGTCTCGCCCGGACCAAAAATATCGTCAGGAAGTGCAAATCTGATACATAGTCAGAAACCTGTGGAACTTGCTTATATATGATCCCAAGATGAACTTACGACCGGAGGTCCTTGATGTTGACGAAGCAAAGTTCGCTGAGATCCTCTTTGTATTTGGCCCAGTCATAGCAAAGCCACTTAAAGTCGTTTACCTGATAGGATAAATCTAGGGATTTGGCTTCTAGTGACGAGAAATCCCCAATGTGTTAATTTTGCATTCCGGGTCCCGCACCCAGATCTGAGGCTATGAAGACAGCAGTCTCAGGGGGTGACGATTATTGCAAGGCGGCGTAGCTTACCTGGCCTAAGTTCCAACCCGATGTAAAAGGT
The DNA here is from genome assembly GCF_004337985.1 of Pyricularia pennisetigena. Taxonomy (NCBI): domain Eukaryota; kingdom Fungi; phylum Ascomycota; class Sordariomycetes; order Magnaporthales; family Pyriculariaceae; genus Pyricularia; species Pyricularia pennisetigena. Next base: position 982,304 of record NW_021940918.1, read on the forward strand.
GGTGGTATACATGTCTGATGCTGGGGCTTTGGATTCGGGAATGCTTTCCAGCGGAGGTTGACGATCAACCTCCCCTTCGGGTTTTATCCTGGCGTCTCCCTCTTGCTTTATAGCAACCTCTTCCTTCACAGCAACACCATTGGTATGAGACCCATTAGACACGGGCTCTTCCTTGACCTGAACTTCAGCTTTTGCTTCTGGTTCAGGGTCTTTGGCTTGGCAAAGGTTTGCTAAACTACCCTCCAAAATCTGGTTGAACTGGGTCTCGTCGTAGTATCGATGGGACCGTTCGTACCCCTTGATAAATGGGCGAGCAACTGCAATGGACTCGTGCCTTTCCAGGCCCTGAACCAAGATTCGGACCTTGGACTCCACGAAGCCGGACCAAAGCTTATGCGACTCCTTGTCCTTGCTAGCAGCGATCACTTGGATGTAATACTTGAAGTCCTTGGTGAAAAATGTGTGCTTTTGGAAAAGGTCCTTCCACGGCACCTTGCCCACCATAATAAGGTTGGTCAGGTCCGCGGCTTTGACCAATTCCCTCCCAATCACATCCTTAGAAGACTTCGTGATGTTGAAGGTCGCACACATGGACGGATATGCTGGTGTTATGATTGGCATGAGGTGATATCTGTCGCCAGGATATATCTGAACAAGTCACAATCCTTGGTTAGTTCTGATTGGATGTATGGCGATGGCAAGACTTCGAGGTTGCCTACCTTCGGGTTCCAGATCCTGGCCTGCAAAGGTCCGTCTTCTATAGCCTTCAGAAGCACCGGTTGGGGCCACGGCCACTTCATAAGGATACAAAAGAACTTGTTGACAACGACTGAAGCTGTGGCGCGGGGGTACAGCTGGCAAACACGAGCCACCAGCATTGCCCAAGCTACACCTCCGGGAAATCCGACAATATTTCCATAGATTGCGCGACGTTGAGCCCAGAGCTTGATCGCTCGCAAGGCAGTTCTGAAGACGTTCTGCTCGGGAACTAGGTTAATGATCTCATCGGTAACCCTGGTGCCGTTGACGGATCGCAACTCCTTCTCATCAAGACCGCGAAGGAGATTAGAATCCCGGAGGTTCCAGTTGGGATCAGCGGGTAGTTGCTTCATCGTGGCGATCCTGGAGAAGATCAAATCGATGCTAATGCCGGAGAACTCGAACTTGATGATGGGTACGAACGCATCAGTGACGACAGAGAGATCTGTGATTGCATTTGGCGGTGCCATTTGCACCAATAAGCCGGGGAAGTGTTCAAAGTAGTCCTCTCGTGTGACGTATCGTGGAGCAACAACTAATGTATCGATATCCGAGCCGGGCCCCCAGACTCCGAGTCTGAGACTGCCGTAGGTAAATATCTTTCCCCGGGCATCTTTGATCAGCACGGCATTGTCTGGCTCCTTTTTTTGGGCGACGATCTTGACGAAGGCATCGGCGATATCTTGTAACGAGCGGAGCACAGCATGTCTGATTGAAGCGGAATCAGCATTCGGGCGACTTCCTGAGTATGTATCAATGAAGGAGTGAACACGCACCTTTTCTCCGTCTCTACCGGACTTTCGAACGAGTTCTGGGCACGCAGCTCGGCTAGAAGGGAATCTGTCGCCTGCTTTTCCTCCTCTGTTGGTAGGTGAACCGAGACTGGAGGCGTCACGCCCAGCTGTCTTTCGGTATCCATTTGACAACCTGTTGCCAGCTAGCCAGCAAACAGATAGACAACGGCAGGGTCTGATTGCTCGCGTAGGATTCGAATAGGCCAAGTGCGCGGTGAGAATTCGGATGGATTCGCAAGGTTTGATGCTGGATCTGATATCGCGGCAAACAAAACTGGTGGATACGGCAGAGGCTGTAAAGAGACAAGGCAGGCAGGACGACCAGCGTCGTCTCTAACAGTCAAACAACTCTCCCAGCCCACCAGATAATAGATGTTTCGTAGTCTACTCAGCTAGCCGTGTTCGTTTGTTGTGCCACGCGAGGAACAAACAAACAGCTGCACTGAGGGTGGTGGGTGGGTTGAGGAACAAAAGCTCAATTACAAACTGAGCCTTCGCCGCGCAGCTGCACATCCAAGGAAATGGAAACGCGACTGGGGTTGAAAGCTGACAAGGATTTACAGTGCTGTGCATATTTAGTGTGGCTAGGAGGAACCTTATGGATCCCCAGGCACGGGCCACTGTGCAGCAACCCGGCTTGCCGGTGCTTGAAACGCGACAGGGCTTTCACGGCAAGGCTTTTAACACTGCAGTAGCAGGGTCTTTTTTTTTTTTTTTTTTTTTTTTTTTTTTTTTTTTTTTTNACTTGAAGTCCATTCACTCCGGAACCGAACCTGCATAATCGCTAATAGCTTGGCTTAGCTTTCATTGTGCGCCTCAGATGGATCGGACTCTGTGGCTTTCTTAGAAAAAAAAAAAAAAAAAAAGAGAGAGAGCTTTGAAGTAATAACTCAAAAAAAATTAGGATTGCTTGCGGAGCAACTGGGAGAAAATATGCTCGCATGAGCAAGTCTTCGTGATTCATTCCACAATTGAAACGAGCTGGGGAATTGTTAGCAGTATACAGAACAAACTGCGGCGGCGCCCAACAACAGCAACAGCAGAAAAAAGAAGAAAAAAAAATCATCCACCGAGGACCTTTTATTTTTCTTCTTCCGTTTAACCAATTATTACTCCCAATTGCCACAAAAACTCCAGCCCTCCATCATTCATCTTTCTTAGTATATCAGCCCTAGCAATCACGAGCTCGGCATAAAATCATCTGTTTCTAACTATGCATCAAGTCTAAAAAGGCAACAGGCCTCAGAAGACTCTTTCGCTTTGCTTTGATGCCAGTTCCATCATGGATAACCCGTATCCTGAAGAAGCGCTGCTTGACAACCAGCTCATACACCAAGATGAGCAGCTGGGCCATACTGTTTTTTCAAGAGAAGACTTTGAATATGCGCTAAGAGAGTAAGCCTACCTGGTCTCAGACCTCTGGAGCCTACACCAGACTAATATGTACTATCATCTAGCTATCAAGATGCTTCTGGCGGGGAAGAAGGGGGTGCCGTTTCTGAGGTATCAGATGCAGACTCGGTGTATCTAGGAGTCCAAGAGCAGATCAGCAGGGCCCAAGCAGACAGGACTGCGTTTCTTGACACATTTCAGAATCCTCAGGAAGAAGGCAACAAAGACATTTATGATGGCCTTCCAACGAAGCCGCCCCCGCGTAAAAAGGTCAAGAGGGCGCCAGTGGTGAGGAAAGGACCACCGATCAAAAAAGCTCCTCGTAAGACCAAAGAACTGCCCACCGAGATCAAGGTGCTCGTCGATGCTGCCACCAATGCATTTATAGCAAATCGCTACGATGAAGCTTTGCAGGCCGCGAGGGAAACCATCCGTCTCAATGCGGAAGTGGCTCCAGCCTGGGGCATCCTGGCCGCCGTGTACGAAGAGAGAGAAGACTGGCGCCACGCACTCGAGGCCAAACGCATCCAGGCCTCACTAACCAAGAGCGACACGCAGCTTTGGCTTAGTACTGCAGATCTAGCTCTGTGCATGGCAAATGACGCCCATGAGGTGCCTCCCGAAGAAATTGACAAGACTTTGAAAGTAGCTATGGACTGCTACAGGAGCGTACTCCAGATCGACAAGACAAACCTTGTTGCTCGCCTGGGCAAAGCCAACATTCTCGCGGATTTGGGACAGTCCAGCAAGGCCGTTGCTGCTTATCTCGACTATCTCAAACAAAAACCCTACAATCTACGTGTCGTTCGCAGTTTGGCTGAGCACGCTTACAACGCAAGACGGGCGAAGGAGGCAATCGAAGCCACTGTATCGGCATACGAAGCTTGTATTCAGCAATTCAGGTCAGGGCAGATGCTGGATGACGATCAAGTCCTCGACTGGATTGACGTCCGCATCTTCATAGAGCTCCTTGCTTCCCTGGAGAAGTACGATGAAGCCGCAAAATGGCTCAAGTCTCTGGCGAGATGGCTCGTAGGCCGCAACGACGACCTTCTTTGGGACCGGTGCCAGGATGATCGTGAGTGGGACTTGGATGATAATCGAAGGTTGGAATGGGAAGGCTTCTATCAAGGCCAGTTCCTGCCCCAAAGCTATGGGCATGGCCTGCCTCTAGAGCTCAGGGGCAAGCTTGCTGTGTATCGCTTTAAGACAGATATGGAAGAAGAAGCAATGGTATGCTGCTCCATGATCTGTAACGTTTGCATGAAAAAGAGAAAGAAAGAAAAATTCCAAAAAAAAAAAAAAATTTCGAAGATACTTCATACTAATGAGATCTTGCAGAGACATCTCAGGCACATTGACCCAGAAGATGCAGAGATAAGGGGGAAGCTACAATTCACCCCTGACATTGCCAAAGAGGTTGCGGATCAACTGTGCGAAAGCGGGAAACCCGAGCGAGCCATTTTATACTATGATCTATATCGAGACCTGGTGGGCGAAGCATTGGATGCCGAATACTACGTCAAGCGTGCCAAGTGCCACGTGCAATTGGCAGATGGGCCAGCGGCTGAGGATTGCTTCATCTACGCTCTCGAAGTAGACGAAGACAACATCGAGGCACGTTATGAGCTGGCAAAGATGTACGAGGAGGCACAGGAACGAGACGAAGCTTTCAGGCTGGTTGGTGAAGCCTTGAGCCTGGAGGCTGGGCAGAGTGTCTACGATGGTCTCACGCACCGCTACGTCGTGGACAGGGGTAAGATTGTATCCAAGCCGAAAAAGTACCGAACGGGCGCCACGAAGCGAGGCCCAACCACCAGGGCCAAATACCGACCACGGAGACTTATCGGTGGTGGCAGTGGCGAGTCGGCGCGCAGAAAGTTCGAGGATGAGGTCACGGCACGACTCCGGGAAAGGTACACCGAGTGCCAACGTCTCAAGGCTGAGATGGACGCAAACGTGGCCGCAGGTGGCCGCCATGACACCAATGACCCAGTGGTCGCCGAGTGGATGTCGGCCGCCAAGGAGCTGGTGGACGACTTTAGGTCTTTCAGGGAGTTCTACTCGTGGGAACGATACGTCTCCTCTCTCGGCTACGGCAACTTCTTCAAGGCGGAGGCATCTGCAGACGGGAATGCCGGCGACGAGAGGTCCAGATCTATTGCCAACATGGCGAAACGACTACATAATAGTAGGATACATGCCCCCTTCTTCATCACCTTGTGAACGCCTACCTGGATACAATGGAACGGGGAAAGAGATACGCTAACACTGAACCCTCCTCAAAGCTCTCGCTCCTGTCGAGACCGAAGGCGAAGGGGTTGCACCGCAAAAGATCGAGCGCCAAGAACATCGTGGTATCCCATTCAACGACTGGCTGGACCTCTTCCTCGAGTACGCCATCTCGCTGGCGCGCCAGCAACGGATCGGCGAGGCGTACGCCGTGTGCCAGTCGGCGCGGGACTCGATTGTCTACGGCAAGGCCAAAGACAGCTTGATGCTGATCCACCTGGCCTGGGCGTCGTGCGCCGTCCAGGCCGGAGACGAGGAGACGTGCGTCGCCATCGCGCGCTACTTTATGATCCACAACCCCTTCGTGACGGACGGCTACAAGATGTTTGCCGCCCTCACGCGCGTCTGCCAGACCTCGCCCACCTGGTACCAGTCCGGCCCGTCGCAAAAGTTCATGCTCCGCCAGATACGGCAGATGGACGAGATCCTGGCCGCCAAGGCCAAGGAGGAAGAGGGCGGGTCCGGCGCAGCAAACAATCAAGGATCGCAACCAGCCCCCTCGGCAGAAACGCAGACGGTCGCTACGACGACAGCCGCCGCCACCGCCGCCGCTCCCCCCGGCCCTACAGGCGTCGACGCGGTCCTCCTCGTCCTGTACGGGTGCATCCTCTTCGCCTCGACGAGCTACCAGTACGCGCTGGCCTACTTTCTGCGCGCACGCACCGTCGACCCGGACAACCCGGCCATCAATCTCGTCATAGGCCTCGCCTACATCCACTGGGCGCTCAAGCGGCAGTCGCACAACCGTCAGTACACGCTGATGCAGGGCTTCTCGTACATATTCAAGTACTACGAGGACAGGACGCGCGGGGCCGCCGCGCCCGAGGAGCGCCAGGAGGCGCACTACAACGTCGCGCGCACCTACCACCTGCTGGGCATCCACGACCTCGCCCTCGAGTACTACCACAAGGTCCTGATCGAGGCCAAAGCCGCCGGGGCCGAGGTGGCCGTGCGAGGCCAGGCGGGTCCCGCTAGGCGTCGAGAGGATCTCAGTCTCGAGTCTGCCATGAACATCCGGACTTACTGTTTGAGCACAGGGGATTTGGAAGGCGCCAGGGCTGTTACTGATGAGTGGCTGGTTCTGGAGTAGACTGCGAACGGTCGTCACCACGCAACGCAGGCAGCCCCGTAAGTGACGGTTGCTTGCAAGAAAAGGCAAAACCAAATGATAGTACAGTTTTCTACTATGGGACTGCCTTCCGATGTCTGTGCCACATTATTAAGTATACAGTAACCAAAGACCGAGACCGAATGGGATGATCATATATTGAGTAAATAAATACAGGCCAAAATACCATAGGCCTAGAGCAGACAGAGGAAAGCAAGACAACGGACGGGCCAAGGTGATAATATGCACACAATAGAGAAAATAAAATGATGTATCCCTAAATCTTTTTGTTGTAAATTTTTCGTCACTTTAACTGCCTTCGGTCCAGCTGGAATCGCTGGGGTCATCTTCTGTTTCGTCACTTTCGCTGCTCTCGTCCCAAACGTCCGTCCCGTAAATCCCCTCGCCAAGTTTGGGTGCGACACTGTGTCCGACAGAGTATCTGGTGCGCCCTGGCCTGATGGGGCTGGAATATCCGGAATCCTATGCCGAGGGCGCCCGGGGAGCAGGTGATTGAGAGGCCGATGGGCGAGGGGCCGAAGCGGAAGGATTACGCGGGGCAGTAGGCCTGTTTCAGGGGTTTTGTTTCTGGTAAATATCGTATTTATGATACCGAGAGGGAGGCTTGTTTCATCGGCACTAACCTTCCTACACGTTGGTCCACCTTCTCGCGGTGGCCACGGTTTTTAAGATGCACCTCAAAGTTGATGACTGATGTGTCTGGACCCGGGGTATAGACCTTACCAGGACAGTCAAGACAACGGATGCGAGGGAGGTAATAGAAAACAAGTTCCGGAGGTGCCGGCTGGTCCAAGGGCGGCGCGGCTACTACCTGGTTGGTCTCGGCCTTAACTGCGCAGTACCTCATTGTGCCCTCAAACATGTCGCTGGGGTACAATTGTTGCAGTTCTCGGAGGCTGGTCACGAGCCAGTCAGGAACAGGAGGCTGTAGTATATGTGTCAGTGATGAGCAAACGGAACAGATGAGGTTTTTTTTTTTTTTTTTTTGAAATTGAAAGAAAATGAACAAAGACTCACCGCCGTCGGAGCAGGATCACCTATTGGTGGCCGTGGTGCAGGAAGCCGGCCAAATTGCCCTGGCGGCAATGACTGTACACCCGAAGGTGTGGCTGTCAAGTTTTGTGAGGATGTCGCTGGCGTTGATGGGGGGCCCATGGCACCCGGGGTCCGCTGAGGCATGCCTGGTGTTTGCAGACCAACCGGTATTGATGGTTTGATCCTCTCGCCGTCGAGAAGCCTCTTGAGCCGATCTCTCGGGACAGTCAGTTTCACAACCAAACTTGGGGTATCCTCCGTAGATTCTCTGGCGTCACGCGGGTTGAAGCGCCGAGATGGGCGCGCATCATGGTATAATATCGTGCCCGACTCCGGCGTCTCTGAGCGGCCCAGGTTCGCCATCCTCTGCTGTGCCGCGGTCGCCGCGCCACGCATACCGCGAGTGCGAGCGGTGCCAACCAGCTGGGACAAGGCTGGTGAATCTGGTGCTGAGTCTTCGCTGTCGTCTGAGTCTGACAGATCACCATCCCGCAATCCCTTCCTGCGCCCTCCGGGTCCAGGACCGGCGGGAACCCTCTTGTAGAGCCTGCTCTCTTCCACGCTGGTGGCGGCACCGGGCAGCACTGAGGATACGACGAGCGTGCGGACGGTGCGCTGGCGTTCTTTGAGATCTGGTAATTGTGGCCCTCCACGACGGTTGACTGAGCGTTTCTGTCTCCGTTGTTCGCGAGAGAATATGACCTCGTTACGCTCCAAGTCGGCGTCTGTGAGCTCGTAAAGGTAAGGCGCATACTCTTTTGCTTGCTGTTGCGGTCTGAAGACAGATGGAATCGGAGATGGCAGGAAAGCAGCGACCAGATCAGGATCCTCCACCGGACGACCATCGAACGGATGGCCTATGCTGTACAGGCTCTTGGTGAAAAGCTGACTCTGCTCTCGTATGCAGTGCGCTATAGCTGTCGCAAACTCGCCCGATAATGATAAATCCCGCGACATGCTGTTCGCAAATTCCTCGGGTGAATTGATGGGGTTGTTGATTTCCCATTCGAACTGGTCCACCAAGGTAACCTGCCCTATCGTGATGTTTAGCTTCACAAGAATCCTCATCTCGTCATTCTTGTATGCCGAATATGGCAGCTCAGGGTCTAATGCATCCTCGTCCGAACAAACACTGGGATAGAAATCCTCAAGCTGGTCGAGGATCTGGCGGCCAACCTGCGTCAAAACGGGAGAATATAACGTTGGATCCTTCTGTGGTGTCAGGCCGAGGTCTTCCAGCAACTGGCGCGCAAAGAGGTCCACTGATACCAGGCGGTCGTGAAGGTTCCATGTAAAAGTGTCTCGAAGTTTGACTTTGTCGTAGTCGACATCGATCCTTATGGGAACGAGCTCTTCATGTTGTTCGGCCTGCTTGCGCATGTCCTTCTTCCGCCACTTTAGCGGCTCGGTTGTCCTCTTTCCGGGTCTCGGCTTGTTTTTGGGATAGATGATTCGCGGACCGGCGGGATCGTCAGTGGTGCCATTTCCAAAGCCATTGTAGCCCTGGCCGTACAAGCGACTTGGTGTAAACTCGTTCTTATGCGCGTGCACTGTTTCATACTCCTCGACCTTTCTGTGTAACCTATCCATTGCCGCCCTAGCTCGTTCTTCCGTTTTGACAAAATCCTCATGGGCTATCTTGTCCCGCGCCATGATGCGATTGAGGACATATTCCTGAAGAGACTCCTTTGTCCTCACGGGCAAGGTCTTGGCGGGAGGCGATGAAGAATGCTTCTGAGCGGGGGCCGATGGGTCGGAGCTGGCGGCGGGCGCGGCGGAAGATGACGATGAACCAGCGACGGACGCGGCCGCCGGCTGGCCGGAGGTCACAGCATTGTCGACAGTGGAAGCGCCGACATCAAAACCAGGGCCGGGAGGCGTGGCGTTGGAAGGATCTGAGGTTGCCATCTAGTGGGCAAGACCGAGATGTCATACGGCGCGCAAGGGGTTCGATTTATCTAGAGGCGCGCTCGTCCTTCACTGACGTGACGTGACGGTCGGTCGGGTCGTCGCTGCGGCGATGCAATAGGATGGAATGGTCTGTACAGTAATTCGACGCAGTGGCGGGCTGACTGGTATGCACTGGGACGGCGGACCAGCACTTTTCTAGATCTGATCTAGCTAGGTAGATAAGGTACCTCTGAGCTATCCAAATAATTGAAGGTGCTGCTCACTCGTCTACCCGCTCAATTGATGCGCGTGCACGATGACAGTCACACGCAGTGATGCAATGCGATCAAAGGCGATGTAGCAACAACTTATGGCTGGCCCCCGCAGTAAAACAACACGATAAACATGCGACGGCGGAGTTGCGCAATGAATTGAACGTTAGGTCGGGCTGGGCTGGCCTGATGGCGATTCAAATTCGCGAGGCTACACAAAAAAGTTCCAGGCACGGTGGCTTTTGCCGCGTCGTAAAGTCGATGCCCCCAGCAAAGGAAGTTAGCCTTATTTTGCACTGCGGGCCGCGACACGCTCAGTCGCGCCTGGACTTTGCGATTTCTGATCTCTCCCATTACGAGCAGCTAAAGGTGGAGCACAGTCCGAGTTGCATATATTCTATGCGGGACGCACGGTATACATCGACCACCTCGCTCTGCGCATACAAGGTCTGTCCTACCAGACGAGATTGAGGGATGGTACGACATTGGAGCTGGTCGTTGCCATATACTAATGAGATGAAAAGCTAATACATCTAAACATCTAAAGAGAAGCCGTCAAAGAAACCTTGATGCAATGGATCACTTTGGGAGCTTACACATCTCCTACACCGACAGGATTATCCTGGACTGGGGCGACTTGGGACAATGAATGATGCATTTGATTCCCAGAAGACCACCTAAAGGCATGCTAGCTTTTACAATGGCATAAGTTTTCCTGACTCGAAGCAAAGAAAAGCTCTCAGTTATCGTCAGCCCCATGGAAAACTTGCCTGCTTGCCTACATATCTCGGTACCTAGGTTTTTTTGGTGTTTTTTTTTTGTAATGCTCCCAGGAAGAGTGGAGTCGTACGTGACATGCGCATGGCTAGAGAGATCGGATAGGGAATGGATGTACATGTACCATTATGGGTTATAATGCCGTCAATTTACGGAGTGAGGCCCCAAGCGGGCAGATGAGGCGCACAGAAACTCCCCTCCCCCGCTCCTGCAAATAGCTTTTGCTACATCCAAAATACCCCTTACCTACCCCTCCATCGTCACTCATCTCTCCTTAGACATCCGCGATCGTTAGTCCTTATTTTTTTGTTACTTTTCCCCATCCGTCAATCCACAAAAAAGAGGTTTTCGGTTGAGACTTCATATTTACCAACTTCCGAAGGTCTCTTTGAGACCACCCAATAAGCAAGATGGCGTCTGAGGACAAGGAAATGGGTTAGCAAAAAAACACCCCTAAATTTTTACTGCCTCTCTACCTGGTACCACCCATACATTAAGTACCCCGGGCCCGCGTGCCTCGCGTCTGCGCCCCAAAGCAGAAGCTCCCAGCCAACATAATGACATCGTCTCCATCAGCCATGCTCTGCTGCTAACAGCTGTCTCACCAGACTACACCCTCAACAACCCCGATACCCTTACCAAGTACAAGACCGCTGCCCAGATCTCCGAGAAGGTCCTCAAGGATGTCGCTGCTCTCTGCGTCGCTGGCGCCAAGATTGTCGAGATCTGCGAGAAGGGAGACCAGCTGATCGAGGAGGAGGTTGCCAAAGTGTACAGGGGAAAGAAGATCACCAAGGGTAAGCTCAGCGTCCCGATGCGTACCGTCGCGACCCTAGGGCGTCCTTACTGGATTCTCTCAGGATTCGTGGCAGCCAATACCCAGGGTGTGCACGGGCTGAAAGATGCGCAAAGCTAAACACTCGTAACGCGCATAGGCTTCTCGCACCCCACGACCGTTTCGCCCAGCTCCTATGTGACACCTTACACCCCCCTCAAGACCGACGAGGCAGAGGCCGCCACGGAGCTCCAGGCGGGCGAGGCCGTCAAGATCCAGCTTGGCGCCCAGATCGACGGATTCGGTTCGATTGTGTGCGATACCATCCTCGTGCCCAAGGAAGGCGGTGAGGATGTCGTAACCGGCCGCGACGCCGACCTGATGCTGGCGAACTACTATGCCAACGAGCTACTCCTGCGCCTGATGGTCCCCCCTGGACTGCTTGCCCAGGGCACCGACGAGGAGAAGGCCAAGGCGGCTGCCGCAAAGCCGTACACCCAGACCAAGATCACCAGCCTGCTGGAGAAGGTCACCAAGGCGTACGATGTTAACCTTGTGGAGAGCACTACCTCTTGGCTCTTTGGCCGGAATGAGATCGAGGGCTCAAAGAAGATTGTCATCGCCCCTGGCGAGGGAGCCAAGGGAGAGGGTGTCCCCGAGGTTGGTGAGGTCTGGGGTGTTGAGATGGGCGTCAGCTTGGGAACCGGTAAAGTGAAGCAGCTGGATCAGAGAGCCACCCTGCACCGCCGTACCACCACTACCTACGGCCTGAAGCGCCCGACGTCGAGGAAGGTTCTTTCGGAGGTGCAGAAGAAGTTCGGCACGTTCCCCTTCAGCTTGAGGCAGCTTGAGGATGAACGTGACGCAAAGTCAGGTGTCGTCGAGTGCGTGCGTGGCAACGTCTTCCGCCAGTACGAACTTGTTGGCGACAAAGATGGCGCAGCAGTCGCCAGGCTGTTGACCACTCTTGGTAAGTTTTCTCTTTCACCTCTCGCTATGCTTATGTGGCTCCCATACTTTTTTCATTTTTATTTTATATTTTCTGTTTGAGCATTCCCTCTTAGTTCAAGGTCTTTGATCCATGCTAACCGTGATGTATTAAAGCCATCACCAAGAACGGCATCACCAAGCTGGGAGCTGCCCCGCCCCTGGACGTGAGCAAGTACCAGACAGACAAGAAAATCGAGGACGAGGAGGTTCTCAAGATCTTGGAGCAGCCTTTGTCGCGTAACACCGGCAACAAGAAGAAGAAGCCAAAGAAGAAGACCAAGAAGCCTGCGGCTAAGAAGGAGGGAGAGGAGAGCGACGAGGAGAGCGACGAGTAGACGGGAGATACGAGATGAGTGATCCATCTGCGTACCGTCTGCCACTTTCGTCATAGCTGCAAAGGAAGGGACTTTGTTGTATGTACATTTCGGAATCTCTACCACAGAGCTGAGGCCGCAATCTGGTAGGGATTTTAATCAAAGTCGGGCGGCAGAAAAAAATAATAAAAAATGAAACAATCAAAGCAAAAAGAAAGAATGAAATGCAGTGAAAATGAGAACTCCCAGGAGGGAGTTGTGCGTCCTAGAACTTCGAGCTTCGAGTTAACTTGTTTTAGTCAACCGAAGATCTATAGCCCATGGATATTGCTTGAGGACAGCATGATGCACCGCATCCTTTGGTTTTGCACCTTGCGGTGGATTTGCTTACCCCTCTGTCGCGATGCACCACATCATTCAGTTGAGTCTTGGACAACGTGACTAACGGCGAGTGTAGCTCATGGGTGGGGAAGGACTGGAAGCGAGACCACGAGGCACACAACTCAAACCAGCCAGACTGCCCGAGAAGAATGGTCAGAGGTGACCAGGCAGAAATTCATCGTATCATATGCAAGCCAAGCAGGTCAAAGGTAGGTAGATAGGTTTAGCAGATGGACGGGGCTGCCTTTCAGCACCAAGTCTGAGCGATGATGCTGCCTTCCATTGTCAGCAACAGCCCCTGAACGATTCAGGGTCCTCTTTCGTTCTTGTCAGGTCTGTCTTCTGTCAGAATGCAATGAAACGATCGCGGTAATACTTAGACTAAGGTAGACGAGGTAAAAGAGTCATCCAGTGAGTGTTTTCTGGTCGATATGATGGAGAATAATATAGAATTTGGAAGAACGTGTGTAATTGTAATCTGCGCTGAGCAAAAGGGAAAAGAATAAGATTAATGGGCGGTGCAGCAGCCAATTAGTGAGTGAAATGCATGGGGTTTGGTGGTTGCTGCTACTGTTAATGTGCTGTAGGTAGCACGGCCCTTCTGAGCGAGCCTCGTCTCCAGTCAGGCGCTTTTTCCTCCACGAATTCCATGCCCCCCTGGCTCCTGGGCGGCCGCCTCCATAATCATTTCGCGTCAACCATTCGACTTTGCCCGTGCCTTGACCAACGCGCCCCCCGTCAAATCCCCCAAAACTGCCGGCACGGACTCGACGGATCCGAGAATTGAGATTCTAAACAATAGAGTAAGCTGTTCCTGCTCCTTCAAACCTGGCGCAGAGATTAATTTGTTCTTGGTGCAGACGCGGCCGGACCCTTTTCTTATTTTTTTTTTTTTTTTAAAAAAAAAAGGGGACAAGGATTGGGGCCAAACTGCAACCCAAAAATCTGCTGGGCAGCCCTTAGGGGCGAGACACATGGGCGGCACCCGACAACCAAAAATCACTCTGCGACTGCGAAATTCCTCTGCCAACCAGGACGACGACACCATGGCGCCGCCCTCGAGCGCTCGGACGACGCGGTCTCGCGCGAGCCCGGCGGCCAACGTGGCCGCCGACGCGAAATCGAGCGGAGTGCAAAAGAAATCCTTCATGGAGCGGTGGTTGGAGCCGCAGGTGCAGAGCAAGGCCAGCTTCCAAGAGGCAGGACTCATACGGCAGGGGGTTCTGGAGAACATGGCTCCGCTGGGGACGCTGCCAAAGGCGGCCGTCACGCGAGCGGCTGCGGCCGAGGGGAAGGTTCAGGAGCAGCAGCCGCAGCAGCCGACTCCCACGTCGGGTCGGAGGATAACCATCAAGTTCAACAAGCGGCCGACATCTGAGCCAAAGACGCCAAAGGCCGCCTCGACTTCGCCGAAGGAATCCACCGATGCCGTTGAGACGGCGTCCGAGACAGAAGGTGCAAAGGAAGGCGATAACGGGTGGCGGAATGGTGAGCCAGATGCTGAGGCAGAAGTGAATGGGGTCGAGAGCGCTACGGATTCTAAATCTACGACCCCACGCCCAGTCGCTCGTCAATTGCTTTCTTGTTCATCACCGACGCAAAACGAGGAGAGTTCCCACGAGTCAACTGCGACGGAAGCGCCGTTGACGAGGTCCAAATTTAGCATGCGCAAGAGCTTTACCTCACCCGCAAAAAGCAGCGGGGGCCCCTCACAATCACCTCACCTGCACACCGGCAACTCAACGGTACCTACTTATTCCGCACTGGACTCCAGCGCTGGACGCAGTGTTGTTTCAAAGACGCCAACCTCTGCTGCTGCTGCCGCCGCCGCCATGCCTACAGAAAGTCGCATGGTCGCTACCCGCGCCCGCGAGGTCGTCAACATTGCAGTCAAAGAGGCTCTCGTGCACCAAGACTACTTGTCGGCGTGGACCATACGCCATCTTTTCGATGAAAATGCCGGGGATCCGCGGGTGATGGATATGTTTGACCAGGTTTTCAGGCAAACCGCGGCCGAAGATGTGCTGATTGAATTTGTGCACATGATCAGCAAAAAGAAGCGGGAAGGCCACAAGACAAAGCAGTACAGCACAATGATGCCCTCTGATGGACAATCATTATCGAACCCGCCAAAGCCGGCTCCATACAGGGATTTGGTCAAGCCCGACGTGTTGAGGATCGTCAAAAAGGCCGCAGAGCGACCTCGTTCGACAGCACAAGAGACAGAGCCCCAAGGCAAATCCGGGCAAGATGCAGATAGCCACAAGGATAAAAAACAGAAAACTGGAGGCCGAGACATTAAGCTCAAGACTCCATCGGGCACAAGGGCCCGAGTGACAGCTACAGGTTCGCCACAGAGGAGCGGGAAAATGTCGAAGACACCAAGCAAGACTCCCAGGTCACACAAGCGATCACTCTCAAATGACAGCATATCGTCTTTATCTTCAGCACCGTCGGATCTGGATGAAGTGATTGGGGACGTTTTCGAGGCTGCGGAAGAGCAGGCGACAGTTTCATCTCCAACGGTGCAGGTCAAGCGAAAGGGTCGAAACCAAGGGCGGCATTCGACGGCAGGAGCGGCAGCAAAAACAGAGCCCGAACTACAGAAAGGAGAAGAAGCACAGGGAACTGACGAGACTGCAGCGACAACTGGATCCGGCAGCGCCAGTGCTGACGATTTTGGCGGTGCGGCTACTCCGGCTCCTTCTGCTGCTCCTCCTGTGGCTGGGAGGGCGCGTGCCGAGAGTGCCAGGTCCAGCAGCAAAACACGGGCGGTGGCGAGTCAACCAATCACAACGGGCCGACGCAAATCGAGAAGGACCGGGAATGCATCGCCCACCAGTACACCCACCCCCCAAGTCTCAGGCCAGAATCCTCCACCCCTTTCTTCCAATAATACCAACAACAACAATTCCTTGGGCGAAGCTGTTGCTGCTGGGCTCACAGAATCCCGCATGTCTGTCTCAAAGCCAAATGCCGCAAAGGACAACACTTTGTCGTCTGCAACTCGGAAAACGACCAGGCAAAGCACCGCCAACAGCAGCAGCAGCAACAACGGCAACAACAACAACAACAACAACAACAATAATTCTAATTCTAGCAAGGCGTCGTCACCTGCGCCACCCCCATCCCAAACCAAGTTTGCCAGCAAAATCGGCGCCTTGGATGAGGATGATCCCAAGACAAAGCTCCGCAGGGACGCCAAGCTTCGCACCGACGCCTTTATTACCATTACCGAAAGCTTTACCCGGGGTCTTGACGGCCCAAGGTCGGACGGCCCAGCGCAAGAGCAAGAGACGGCATCTGTTGAGCTCCCGGAACCCGAGCCCGAGCCCGAGCCGGAACCTGAGCTGCCCGAACAGGAGCCGCTAAGGGCTGACGGTGACGCCGACGCGAGCGCCGGCTTGTCTACTCCAACAGGTGCCCTGAAGTTACGTCGGCCGCGGGCGGCGCATTCCTCGCTCCGCAGCACTAGATCCACTCGCAAGCGAACGCACGACGACATTGAAGACGAGCCCTCGCCTTCATCGGCCGTCTTCCCGTCATCTGTAAATCCGCCCGCTTCGTCTTCTGCAGTCAACTCACGTGCCAGCACCCCGGTCCCGCGACCTGCGAAGAAGGCAAAGACTGGCCTTCGCGTGAAAACCTCGTGGGTTTCCCTTTCTGTTCTGTTTTTGCTCTTTGGCCATGCATTGACTCATGGCTATTCCCCCCCGGGCGATTTGCTCCTACTCACAAACACGCACAACTCAAATTTGCTGACAGCTGCCATCACAGGCCTATGAAGAAGAAGTTAGGCCCGTCAGCCGGAGTGCCTCGGGTCACCGGAGATCGTGGTAGCCCGGTCGCAAATGGCGCACCCAGCTCCTTGGTAAGCAGATATGACACGAATTTCTTTGCTTGCTCACTTGTTTTACCTGTTACCTTGCTTTTTTTTTTTTTTAGTTGTTGAAAGTCCCAAGTGTTTTTTTCTTTCTTTCTTTGTTGTCCTCAAAAGTGTGACCTCAAGGGCAGACATCGTGACGCTGTCACTTCTTCTCCTGCCTTGTCGCCTCGATGCCAGGTAATTCTTTCGCCACCATTTCCAAACTAACTCGGCATTCTACGTGACTTAGGATGACAATGACGACTTCTGCTCCTCATGCAATGGCCAAGGTGAGCTGCTCTGCTGCGAGACGTGTCGACGGGCGTTCCACTTCAAGTGTGTAGATCCACCGCTCCAGCGGTTGAATTTACCCGACGAGTGGTTCTGCAACGTCTGCATCGCCAGGCATAAACCTGCCACAGTTGTCCATCAGACCGGAGCGTTTCGCTTCCTCATGACGGAGCTCAACGCCAAAAATTCGAGTGCTTTCCGGCTTCCCGCAGACGTCAGGACCTACTTCGTTGGTGTAGATGAGGGTCCTGACGGCGAGTACGAGGAGGCCACACCGCCGGTCCCCAAGGCAGCCAAGAAGAAGACAGGCTACGAAGAACCACCCGACTTCTACCGCGTCCGGGACCAGGATGGAAAAGCAGTGGTCTGCCATGCCTGCGACAAGCCGTCCGACAACAAACGGACTATAATCCCATGCAGCATCTGCACTCTGAACTGGCATCTCGACTGTCTGGATCCACCAATGCCCTATCCACCAGTGCTGCGTACTTGGAGATGTCCTGCACACATTGATGACCTGCTTATGAGGCTCCCGGGCACATTGGCACCAGCTCACAAGCGCCGTCGCATCAAGGGTGCGTCCGCTTTTAGGCCTGCCTACAGCCGAGGCCTGCGGAACAATGGCTATATCGAGGTTGACGACGGAGAATACGATGATGTACCGCCCCGTCCGGATCTCATTGGTGCCGACAGTCGGCTGCCCGCCCAGGGCGTTGTTCAAGATTTTGTTGATACGTAAGTACTTCCTAGTCATGCCGTGTCTCTGTTGGGAAATTATAGACCTTGTTCCTCTCCTCAATGGCTGTTGGTTAGCTGACCACTCCCAAATTATCTTCAGTGTCAGGCGCAACGCTAGAATTGAACAGGAAAACAATTCCTACTATATCACCGCCTCCAAGGATCCCCAAGGCACCCGCGGCGCCTTGGAGATTCTTGCCGACGCCTGCCCACAGCCAGCTGTCGACAAAGTGTCTGCTGACAAGACGGGTCTCTTGATCGCCGCGCTCGTCTCCGGCGCAGATAATGAGCTTCTGCAAAATGTTTCTCGTGATAGCATTGTGTCAATAGCTAGCGGAACTGGTTTGGCTAGCAAGGACAAGAGCGGCTTGAAAGCCATGCTGGCCGAGCTGGAGAAGTTGACGGGCAACATCAGACATGTGTTGGCCGCGCGAGCATCCACCCCGGCGTCGCCAGTAGCAGCGAATGACGAGGCGCCCTCGTCCATGACAACGGGAGAGAGCCCACCGGCTACCATGCCTCAGCTTACCGAAGGGACCGAGAAGTCAACCCCCGAGGCCGAGGAGGACAACACAGTAGTCACGCCTATTACGGAGCTGGAAGAAACCAACAGCCCTATCAAGGAGTCGATAGGATGTGACGATGTTGTCATGACCGACGAGCCCATGGTAGCAGCCTCCGACGACAGCGAGCTCATCACTCCTGTCAAGTCTGTCCCTGCTCTCACTGCTACATCACGATCTGGGTCTCCTAGCAAGAAGTAGAAGCCTCATCTAGACGCACACAGCAATTATAGGAAATGGGCATGGCAGTATGGGGTTTCCTCCATCTTCACCGTGGATAAATCTATCTCTTATCGCAATAAGAACTCCTTGATCCTTTCAGTTGCTTGAGACGTCGTGGCCTGGAGACCAAGTTTTGTCACGCCAGACTTCCCCTAGAAGAGGAAGACGCCTAGCCAAGGGCACTTGGAGTCTGCCTAGATATCTATCTACCCTATCTGCCGTTTTGTTCGTCGCGCGGTTCTTTTTTTTTTTTTTTTTTTTAAAAAAAAAAAAGAAATTGAAAATATCTTTCCATGCACGAGGCCACCTATATCTTGCAGATACAAGGCATGGTTTGAGTTAGCTTCACTAGTCTTGTTGTTTCCCTTTGTCCGCATTGCATAGCTCTATACACATAGCGAACCTTCTATCTTTCTCGACCTTGGCACCGATTTTCTCAATCCTAACCTTTCGAATGGTATATTAGCCGTCCCCCCGGATCTCTCTCACTATTTTTATCTTTACTTGTTTTTTTATTTTATTTTATTTTCTCTCTCTCTCTTTTTTTTCCCCCCAGTCGTCGTTTTGATGTTTCTCCGCCAAAGAAAGAAAGTAAAAAAAGGAGAAAAGGGCGTGACAAGGGAAATTAAGAGTTTGGGGACTGTGGACCATGGACCGTGGAAGGGGGGTTTTTTTTCCTTATTCTTCTTTTCCTGTCCAACAGAGAACTCACTCTATTTACCCAGGAGGTTTTTGTTTTGGGCCTCCCTGAGGAACTGAGGTCGAGGTGGAACAGGCAGGGTTTCTGTGAGACGGTATAGAGTAGTAGCGGCGGCGCCCGACACAGAGAATTGGAAGTGGATCACGAATTAAAAAAACTCCCATTCCAAACCCAAGCAAACAAGGGCGTTTCGTGGATGCGCGTCAGTATTGGGTTCTAGGTGATCAGTGACATCAGTCAGCGGGTATTTATCCACACTTGACTATGAAAGTTGCTCCAACAGAGACAAGATGGCGACATACATCAGCATCCAAAAAAAGGATGCTGACGCGTCAGAGTGATGGGGACGATGGCCACTCGTGAAGCCCAATACTCGGCGGTGGCAGGCTCGTAGGTCTAGCTTTGAATAGGGCGGGGGGCACAAAAACAAAAACGACTAAAAACGCCGAAACATCAGAGGCATTGAAAAACATTCAAGTCAAACACCAAGCGGCACCAAAAATAGAGCTCGGCTCGTTGACGATTTGAGCTGAACTTAATATGTGTTTAAACATTTCCATAGAGCGCCCAGCACTTGTAGATACATCCACTCACTCTATCATTTCCGTAACTTGTCGCCAGATAGGCGTCGTTCGATCTCTTTCACCCAACCTTGATCCTTAAATCACAAAGGCAACGATGTCGACAGCAGGACAAGCATCGCTGTAACAACTGGTCCAGAACAGAAACACAACTAGCAAAAAAGCAAACATATGATAAGCCCCCGTATTCCATCACCCTAGTTGTCCCCCTCCCTCCCTTGCTGCTTGACCGTATAAGTGCATAGATGTTTGTTTTGTACTCTGGTTATTTTTTTTGTCACCCATGCAGCTCTCTAAATATCTTAAAAATCAAGATAAAGAACGGAACTGAGTGCCTGCAGAAAAAAGAATCTCTACACATGTTGTACACCCAGAAGATAAAATGAAAAAGAAACAAAGAAAAGATTGAACTTGCGGCATTCCAGCTCGTCTTGCGAGCCGGCTGCAGCTAGAATCTTTACGCCCAAGAACGCCCTATCGATGCCTCATCAAAGCAGCTGGAGGTGGTCTCGAATCCCGCGCCTTCTGCCGATCCGGTCGAGGCCAGCTACGTAGTTGTATGCGTATTCTTCAAAATTCCCAAGACGTCGACCATCATCGCTGCTATATAACATGACGAGCAGGCTTGTCAGTCTTTTGGTTCCGTTGCTCATTGCAAACGATCATGGGTCAAGTTCTGTGGGCTTACACGTCCGCGCCTTGCGTTGTTGACCTGACCCTGTTGCATGTAGGTCACATTTGGCACGCCTCCGTATGCAAACCCGTCCGGCATCGCCCCGGCAGCAGCGGGCATCCCAAAGCCAGGTGGGCCACCAAATGGCACTTGACCCATTTGGCCGCCTGGCATCGCCATGGGAGCACTGGGCGGCTGGATAGGGCTGCCGTTGGCCAGACCTTGGCCGCGGAACTGGTCCATCGAGGAAGCAGGGTTGGGGAACCCTGGATAGCCTGCCTGCATAGAAGGGAAATAGCTACCCATAGGTGGAGTGGCCCGGGACAACAGGTTCTGCTGGTATTGCAACTGCTGCAGGTTCACGGCGCCACCCATCGGTCCATTGGCTCCAGGGAACATCTGGGACTGCGCTCCGTATGCAGGGAACTGCTGCGGAAGGTTCGGCTCAACACTGTCGCTCCTGGCCATGCCAAAGCCTGCCTCGAAGCCCTGTGCACCAGGAGTCGAGTTTAGCGGGTTGAAGAACTGGCTTGATCCGCCATATTGGGGCGGAGTTTGGGTCTGTTGAGCTTGCTGCTGGGGCTGGGTTTGTGCCGGCGACTGTTGTTTCTGTTGGGCCTGGGACTGAGACTGCTGCTGCTGTTGCTCACGGTGGTGCGAGTTCATGCTAGCCTGCCTAGAGCCGGGACGTGGACGGTCGTTGTTTGAGCTGTGATCCCGTGAAACCCCTCCATTGCGAGTAGACAGGCCAACCTCATCCATAAGACGCTTGTAGCCCTGCGAAGGCTGCGCTTTGATTCGAACAAGGACGTTCTTGACATTCTCAACGACCTGATTCCGGATGTTCTCATCAAAGAACGGGGTGGTGAGGACCTTGAAAATCAAGGTAGCGCCGCAAGCATGATCCGAGAGGATGGCTTCCAAGACCTGATCGTTCTTTGTGAAGAAGAGCGCTTTGAGGATTGTGTCCCTAGCGTCGGCTTCAGTCTTCTGGTTGATAACCTTGAGAACTGTGAGATATGCAACCTTGTGCGTGCAAAGGTGGACGAGGTAGGGGATCAGCTGCGGTGAGAGAACAGTGCGCCGCTGAGGGAACGTGCATGTATCCAGGAACCACGTCAGGAGCAGAGCCCCGTTAGCGTTGGTGGCCAACTGCACGCTGTGAAGGGCGATCGTGGCCGCCAACATTCGTTGCTGATCTTTAGTCGCGTGATGGCTTTCCAGACAAGCCCGCATGGCGCGAGCACCGTACCGGCCCTGCGAGATCTCCCACATCTTGCTGAGCATAGTCTCGAAGATGAAGTCGTTGTACGGGGCTCCAAACTTAAGGCATCCCTGTAGAACGTAGTTTCCATACTGATCCAAAAAGAGCGGCACTGTGTAAGGTCGAAGGTGGTCCACAATCATCATCATCTGTTTCGGTGTCTTACACACGTCGATGATCTTCTGTGCGGCCCAGGTGCCATTTTTGTGTACACCAATCTCGGCCATATGGGGTGCAATCTCACCGAGCATGGCGTCTCGCAGCTCATCGTTGCAGTGCTCGAACAGTTTCTGGACAACCGTATTACCAAGATAGTCCGATGACAACTCGGCAATCTCAGGTAGCATGTCGACAGCAATGCTCTCAATCTCGGCGCTCGACAAGCTCTGGTTGTCAATTCTCTTGCGGATATCACGCAGCTTGGGTGCGTCGTGGACACGGGTGTGGCCAGGCTCCTTGATCGGAGGGATCTCGTCGGCGAAGTTGGTGAACTGGGTAGCTCGCTGCACGCTGTGCGAGATGCGGAACGTGTCTTCATCAGTAGCACCGAACTGCTGTACAATCGCTGCGATATCAGAGGCCATCTCGCGCAGAGGTGGCACCGTCGGAGTCACGTTCCCAGGTTGCGGTGCAGAAGAGTCACTACCGGCACCACCTGCCTTTCCGGCCTGTGCCCCGTCTTGTCCCTTGGCGAACGGGTCGGGGCTCGGGGAAGGGAATGCGCCGTCATGGCCGGGAGTGTTGGAAGCCGAAGGGGGCTTGGCAAAGTTGATGCGGATGGGGCCTGCTCCAGGGAATATCTCTTTGCCGTTCATACCGGACTTGGCCGAGATTGCGCTGTCGACACGCTCAAAGTTCACGAAGCCACAGTTCTTGTGGGTAAGGACTCTGGCAGACAGAATTGGTCCGTATGATTTGAACATCTCAGTCAGTGTCGACGTCGTCGTAGAAGTAGGGATGCTACCAAGCCATAGAGCACTCGTAGGACCCTCAAGACCCTGCTCTTCCACGCCGAGAAGGCCATTGTTTGTGCTGCTAGACCTTCCCAGAGTGAGTGCAGCAACGGCTTGTGGCAGATCGTCAAAGTCCTTGTCGTCGGTCAGCCTGATGTCTGCGGCGCTCATAGCATTATCAAGGCGCGATGGGGTCGGATAGAAGCCCCTCATAATCCGTGATGGAGCATCCAGGACACCTGCAGTTCTAGCACGAGGCCGCGAGACGGCAGCCTGGCTTGCAAACGCCTGCTGCACAGCAAGGTTGTGGTTGTGAATCGCAGCGTTGGTCGCCGCAAGCTGATCTTGGAGCTGGGCAGCAACCAGGCGAGCCTCATATGCCGCAAGCTCTTCGGGGTCAAAGTCATCCTCCTCCTCGTCTGCATATTTATCCTTGTTGTTGACGGAGTAAGATCGGAATCGGTTTGCCTGCTTTGTGAAGTCTGCCAAGGTTGGGATGTACGGCGTGGCAAGCTGTGCCCTAGAAGGCTGCGGTGTGGTCTCTGCCAGACCTAGATAATCGAGGGTACGCATGTGGACGTCATTCTCACCTGCACCACCTGCAGAAAAGGCGGATTGGGCAGGCGAATCTGGGCCGTTGGAACCAATGCTTGCGATGCTAGCCAGAGTCGCACCACGCTCGCGGCCAGTGCCGGTCGGGTTCCAGCTAGTGAAAATGGATGGGCCAAAAGGTGAGCTTGTCCCCGGGATTTGGGGTGCGAATGGGCTGCGTTGTGGCATTGATCCTGCACGCAATCTGGAAAGAAGAGTAGAAGAGCTAGGCTGTGGCTCCGAGGGCTCCAGGCCTGGTGAGGGAGTCTTGTTAAAGGGGCTCTGGGTAGGCGTTGGCCTCGAGGTCTTAGCGGCCAAGGACGGAATGTTCAACAACCCGTTGCTGGCACCGCCAGGGGAAAACCTTGAGGGCAAGGTTCCGGCGCGGGCTCGCCTCGGTTGCGGGAGGCTGTCCGAAGTCGGAAGCTGTGCAAAGTCCGGGAAGCCATCTGTTGGGGACTCGGGTATGTTCTCACGAAGAGGCGTGGAGTTGCCACTGGTGGGTGGCCCACCCCAAGGGTTAGGCAACCCACTCATGCCTTCCTGCTGCTGAAGCTCGCGGGCGCGACTGTAATACTATCAGAACAGGTTCGTCTTTTGTTGACATGCACAACGATGGGGTTTTGGGCAGAGAGAGGGAAGACACGAGCATACCTTTTGTATAACCTGCTGGAGGTACTCAAGTCGTGCGAGGGAGAACCATTACCGGAACGCGAAATTCCCTGCATTTTGCTGGACGAGAGTCCAAACGGTGACCTCATGGGAGCTCCCAATGGATCATTGGGAGACGTGCTTGTCGTGGGCGAGGACGACCGCTGTTGGCCCGATGTAGTCTGGGCATAGTTGTTAATTGTCAGGTGGTCTGATCTAGAAGTCGACATTATCGATTATGTATTCCCGGTCGTCATCAGGTGTGGTAGGCCACAGTAAGATTGGTTTTTGAAGACGCGCGGTGGGCAAGCCTATTGAGACTCGTCTAGATGTCGTATAATGTGAGGGAGTGTGTTCGCCAGTGCCAAAGTTCGATGATCGAGTTTACGGCCCTGGATTACCTCAACTGGGACCAAATTTTCGGCCGTCTGTCGAGATGGATGATGGGCAGCAGCGTTATCAAGATGTTACTAGGTACCAGAGGTCGTTGGGTATCGATTTCGTTCTAGCAAAGGCTCGACTTTGATAAGTCAAGAAGTAAGAAACTGATTGCGCTATGTCCCTGATGGCCGGTGGAATAAAAGTCAGATCAAGTGCCCACCAACGAGGGGGATCCGGATAAAGGTCAAATTTATATGTTATGAAAGAAAGCAAGGTGCTTGTTCATGAAGTGATTGATACCTATAGGTATACGGATAGTTGGCGGGAGGGGTTCATACGTGAAGGATGGTCGCCGAGACAGGAAAAGTAAGGTAGGTAATAGGTACTGGGCACCAAGAGAAGAGAGGAGGGGGGAAAGGGATTTCTGGTGTCTCGTCGATTGATGCCGCGCTGGGCGCTTTTTCTGGGTATTGTTCGGTGGGAGGGAATGCTCACTCACCAATTCAACCGCTTCCCGACTTTGTTTCCGGTTCCTGGGTTGATGGGCGTTGCTGAGGAAGAAGGAGGAATTTGCACAGCAACGATGGGATCCCGCTCTCGGATCAAAATTGAGAGATGCGAAAGAGGGAAAATAGAAAGCCGTCAATAAGAAGAGAGACTAAAGGAGGGTGAGTGAAAATGGGATCAATATACAGGCGTCATTACAATACGGTCTAAAGCCTGGAGAAGAGGATGCAGCAATCCGCGAAAGGAAGGGGATGAGGTGTGGAAGGGGGTTGAGTTGGTGGTGGTGGTGGTTCAGGTATGAGGAGTTAGGTATGCGATGGAGAAAAAAGCCGGAAAGGTGAGGCGACGACGTAAAGGGGCCGATCCGTACTGGCTGTGCGTTTTGCGTGGTGTCCGGGCTTTTGCGTGCGTGTCCAATGATGGATTGACTGACACTTACTTGACTTGACTGGTGGTCAAAGTGTCCTGTAGCTCAGCGCAAAGGGCAGGCTGGCCTAATCCAGTTTTCTTTTTTAGTGGGGGCTGGTGCGGGCAGGTTGGATGGATGGGTGGATGGAAACATAGGCTGGAGCACTACCGTAAACTAGATTAGAGCGAGAGGTACCTATAGAGATCTGGCTAATAGGCCTTGCCTCCAGGTGGGTAAAGGTAAGGTGAGGTACCCGGAATTGCTTTCAGTTGGCCCAAATGCCTACTCTAATACCTCACCACCAACGAACCCACTCGCTACCAGTTACTTGCTTCTCCTTGCCTGAGCTGCGTGCTGCGCCTGGCTGTGCACGGCTTCAGGTAGGGTTCTTTGGGGTCGGATAGGTCGACGAGCTGGGTATCCTGGCCCACATTTGAACGGAGAGTGGGGTGGGGAGAGTACGAGTTTGAGCATCTTTTGGGTTTTGGGCGGCGATTGATGAAGGGCCAGCCAAGCACGATGAAACAAGCCGTATAGGGGAGGGGGTGTTTTTTTCCAGCTCCTTGGAGTGGACCTGACGCATAGGGAACCCATCCCAAAAGCCGCATGCATGCATCACGAAGCTTCAGTCAGGACGGTTCCTTATATTCTAGACTACAATAAACTCCCATAGTACTTGCCTTGCTTGCTTGGTCTGCAGTTGATCTGGTGGCTTGCCATGCTTTCCTGCTTGGTCGGCGGATGGGATGGGATGGGATGGGATGGGATTGAACAGGATAGGATAGGATGGGATCAATCTGTGTCATGACAGGCAAGCATCTTGACCCGCTTGACTGCTCTTTGCTGAATAGGGGATTTTCTTTTCTTTTTTTTTTTTTCTTTTCTCCCCTGCCTACCGGCCTACCGTCTGATTTTTGGATTTCCAATGTCCGTTGTCTGTTCATCGTTACCCAGCCGGTGTCCTACCCGCCTGCCAATCCATCTATCCATCTATCCATACATCATTGTCAAGTTACGTACTGTACCTATATATGTACTTTGAAAATATGCATGCACCTTGGCCATCGTTTTATGCCGATCCAAGGCATGTTATTGATAATGCCTGATCCCTTGGAGGTGTCCATTCCTGGTAGTTTTTCTCACAAAACAACAAACCAAAATGATTGCGTCGCCTGATACTCTAGCTAAGGTGAGGTGTTTGTCTCGAGCATCATTCTGGGAAGTAGGTACCTTGCCAGGCTTTGCATTGATTCTTCGTAATTATTAATTTATACTAAATCCCTAGGAATTGTACAATGCTTACATTGACAGAAGACCTAGTTGGCCACGAGACGCAACTCAGTTGCGTTTTTGCCGGCTTTACAAAAAAAAAAAAAAAAAAAAAAAAAAAAAAACGTTCCATCCGGGACGAGTCATAGCAATGTACATTTGGTTGCGATACATATTCTGCTACCGCCAACGGAGAACATGTTCCTGTCTGCTGACTTGCCCTTACGACTAGTGTCGCAACTTAGCAAGGAGCATTGCTTCTTTTTTTCTCTGTCAAGTGGAGGATAATGGTCAGGTTCGAGTAAGGGAGTCAAGACTTTTGATGCTTGATTTTCATGACCCTTTTCTTGTGCTGTTCCGAGTCCTCTCCTGATTTCCCTTCATCGTCTCTGTGCCATGGGGATAGCCAGGATTCGATCCAAATCTAGACCTACTCGCAGCCTTGCGCCTCTTCTCAGCCGTTGTAAAGATCAGCACAATCGAACCCCAGTAAAAAAAAAAAAAAAAAAGGACAGCACCGCGGCTTGTGGAGTAGGTAGGACTGAGCAAGCACACCTACGCCACCCTTAACAACGTTGGACAGCCCACCCAGGGTTTGCAAGCCTCGCCGCCTAGGATACGCCAGTTTTTAACAATCTTGACATCTTTATTTGGATCACTCTCGCCCGGCTGCCGGATTTTGCCGATAACCGAACAAAAAACCACCGCTGACGAGTCTTGGTTACAGGGGAACGTGGGCTAATCGGAAGATTTCTCACAAGGACTGCGGGGGATTTTTGGCCTTTTTCTTTCTCTCTCTCTTCGGTGAGGCCATAATAACGATGATAAAAATAAAACGAAACCATGAAAACAATCAAGTTACTCTGTAAAGCAAGGAGTAAAGGCTGGCCAGTGCCCCCCACTTCCTTGTTCATGGGGGAAGGAATTGTTCTAGATTTACCTCTCGGGGGCAAAAAGATATTGAAATATCAGTTGTAAAACAACCACAAAACCAGCAAATACACACATGCAGGTACTTACCTGATCGTAGCTGGCTTACGAGAGACCACACATAAGGGAAAGAAAAAAAAGCACGAAAGTTCGACCTAGGAGCTCATCGCATAACTATTGCAAATAGCATGACACTGCCTGCCCTTGATTCGTACACATAGGTAACTTGTCACATTCATGCCTGTTGACAATATGTTCGGTCAACCAGACGGGTCATCGCATAACCTGCTATACCTCACTTTTTTATACGATAGCTCTTATTATCAACACTACAAATTCGCTTGGCTGCCATAAGTACCGCACTGGCCACTGACCGTCCCCTAATTAGTTATCCTCGTCCTCTGGACGTGTTGCTAAAGCAATGATGGAGAACTCGATCAACTTAAGGCGAGAGGCATTGCGGTTAGCTCACGTCCTCAACAACCCATGTTGGTCCTTGATGAAGTCCACTCACCCCAGTGGCTTGACACTCGCGCACAAACTTCCGAATTCCCAGCTCGAGTGCCTTCTCGCTCAGCATATCATCGGAATCGTCCAGAACGCCACGATCGATGGGATTCCAGTCGCCCTCTAGTTCCCAAAGGTGACCATCCTTGCCTTTGGCAAAAGTGATAAAGTGGTAGCCCACAGGCTCGTTAGCTTCCGGAACAATAGAGTCGCCATTAATCGCACAGGACATGTGAGCCTCCTCGAGTGCTTTGGAGTTGTAGAGGACGTCGGCGCGCTGGGCACGCTTCAACGGCAAGGCTTCGGCCAAGAGCTTATCGATCAGCGAGTCTTGCTCGATGTATTGCGTAGCACTTCCGTTTGCGACGGCGTGGATCAGCGAATAAAGCCCGCAAGCATTGCCGATGGTCTGCTCGAACCACATGACGGGTTCCTGCTCGCCAGCCTTATCATATGTGATTTCTCCACTGCCGTCATGCTCTCTGACGCGATAATAGACGGGGGCAGGGGCGATGAATATCAAAGCATGCACAGGGCGTGGGACCAAAGCTAGCAGATCTGGCTCGTCGATGGAATAGACATCGTAGAAGCCTAGCTTGGGAGAGAGACCCAGGCGGTGGATGAGGTCATTGAAGACGGCAGGGTTGTTCTCGAGAGGCACGAAAATCTTCCTGCCCTTGTCATCGTAATGAATCCCGCGATTGTTTGTCGTTGTGGCCATTGTGAAAGGCAATTTGCTAATAAACTCTTGGTAACGAGGTCAACGGGGTTGCTACGATATCTGGCGGATGCATTACTGTAAGTTCTATAACCACCTTACCTTGCCTTATTTCTCGGCTGGCTTACCGGTTGCAGGCAGCAAAGCGCGCGCGTCATCCGGATGCCTGTCGCCTAACCGCGATATACAATCCCTACCTACACATCTACATCGTACCGATCTACATAGACTGCAACAGGCGGGGTAATTGCCT
Organism: Pyricularia pennisetigena; assembly: GCF_004337985.1. Lineage (NCBI taxonomy): Eukaryota > Fungi > Ascomycota > Sordariomycetes > Magnaporthales > Pyriculariaceae > Pyricularia > Pyricularia pennisetigena. The sequence continues at coordinate 1,011,170 of NW_021940918.1, forward strand.
ATTTTTGCCATTATTTTTGTTTCAATCACTTGGCCACTTAGGTTAACATTTAATATCCAGGATCAAGAAACATGGACCTTATGGCGCTTGTTACTTTGCAATGCAAATATATCTAGACATTGTCTTGGGTGAAATAGTTGAGGTGGGGCTGTTGTGATAGCTTCTCCAAAAAGCTTTACGTGAAAGCATTGACAACCAGCCTCCAACTCAGAAAGGGTTTTCGAGCATGCATTGACATGTTAATTGAAGTTCAATGCTCTCTGACTACTGTATGGTGTGCCTGACATGATGCTTGGCGTTTAGGCAGAGTAATGTTGACTACTAGTAAGCCTTTAGCCTGGTTTGCCCTTTTTTTTTTTTTTTTCTTGTTCAACGACCAAGCTCCCCTACAGCACCTGTCCAAAAATAACGCAACAATCCCAAAATCTCACCAAAAGTCTGTATTTTCACAAAGCCATAACTTTCCCAATATACGAGGCGCAAACTCGTAAATTTAAATTCGAATAGACATTTAGTAAAATAAACACACATTCAAGTTCCACTGCTATTGCTCCTATACTGAGTAATTGGTGAAGTTTTGAAATAAAAATGCCAAAATTTCCAAAACCTGCATCCACTATACATCCCCTGTAACCCACTGTAACGGTATTTTTTCAACTTTTGCTCGTTTATATTCGTATTTACAACTCTAATAAACAATAAAACCTGATAATATTAGTATGCAAAAAAAGAGAGAGTTTTAAACTATATACTGATAGCTTCTTGGTATGCTAGTATTTTGAATTGATTGAATTATCTGTTGTTGAAACCCGCGAATTTTGGTGTGATTTTGGGATCGTTGCGTTACTTTTGGACAGGTGCTGTACCGGTAATGGTAATGTGTTTCTCAGGCTTGTCCATCCCAACCAATCCCTTGCTCCCCGTCTGTGCATCCCCGCAAGTCCAGGTTCAATGCACGGCGCCGTCTGCCAAACTGGATGGCCACGCGTGTCAGATAAAACGACTTCTTCATCAGGCATGGCAGGGGCTTTGCTAACAACGACCCTACTGTGAACAAGAAAGAAGCATTGATGTACCTTCAACTCACCAAGGTACGTATGAATGCAGACACACAGGCCTGTCGTTCTCTATTTTCACTTGGCTCCTCATATCGTCGTTACATAGTTTTTTATATACGGATATTTTGCTTAAATAATATATAGTCACCAGCAGAGTCAAGTACTCTACTGCAGGCAGCTCAAGTGTCAGCGTTGCTACAAGTACCTTCCTTGGCAGTGTCGTTTCGTGCTCCCCACACAAACTGAAATTGTGTGACGAGGCTCAATCAGGAAAAATTACCTTGATACTTTGACAGTTAATAGAGCTGACGCTTGAAGACTAGCATTAGAATAGTAGTACCCCATTTTGTTGTTTCTATTCCCACCTCGGAAAAATAGGGCAAGTAAGTGACAAATGAGATCGAAGCGGCTCCTTTTCAACAGAGTGCCACATCACAATGCTGAAACATTTCACATTCCCCTTCATATCCCCGCCAAAGGCCTATGAACGCTTACTTTCAGGGCCCCTCTTTTTTATATTTTTTTTTCTTTCTTTCTTAAGAAGCAGAAAGGAGAAATGCAAGGAACTCTCCCCCGTTCTTACGCGTAATGACACGATTTCTTTTTTTCTTTTCTTCTCAAACGATGACGTTCCAATCCTTCCTCGCCCTTTAAACCCAACCCCACCGGCACGACTTGCCCTACCAAAATAAAGGTAACTTTTTTCTTCCAAGCTCTTATGCGCGATCGACCCAAAGAGCAGGGTTTGGGGTGGAGGTGATGGGCTTACTTGGCTTTCCCTCCCTTTGGGTCCAACCAACGACCACTTTGTGGCGCTAGGTTGGTGGAGAAACACCGCCGGTGGGGCGGCTCTGTGGGTGCAATGCCAGTTGCGACTTTGCCTTTTGGCCTGACGGCACAAAGACCAAGGGCTGCGTTTTACCCGAGCTTTGCTGATCCAAAAGTCGCTATACTGTGATAATTACTGTTGCAAAGTGGCTGGGTAGGCATCCAAATTTTACCGTATTGTCGATCGATTGCTTTCCGCCCCCTTTTGTTATTATGATAGACTTGATAAGAATTTATACAAAACCTCAAAATAACATTAATGCATCGTAGGCTTCATGATTCTCCACCTCTCCACGTCTTCTCTTGCGTGTCATGCTTGGTAGACTGTTATACAATAGCCAAAGCATAATGGACTAGCTGACAAGAACATCAGATAACCATTTTTTTTATCCAAGAAAACAGTCCATGACATAGGTTGGTACATAGGCAGTTGGTAGTTGATTTACTTGCGAAACTTGTTACCTTGATTGGCTCAACACCGATAATGCGCGGTGGAGTTGGTGAGGCGTCAAAATATCATCCGAAGTAGCCACGCCAAGCACACTGCGTTATATCTATGTCAAGACTTACACGAAAAACCAAGTTGTATTGGGCTTAATTTGCTCTAATATAGTAATACTAATGAACACGCCAAAAATGGATCCATCCCATAGACAACATCATGCAGAGAAACTTTGATAGATATGTCCGCATAGACAAAAAAGCCCGCCCACCTAAAAGGTCACGACACAGATGAAGAAGAAACAGAGAGAACGCAGCATCCCCATGTATGAAAAGCCAAGAAAAAGTGACCAGAACAGAGGTTGAAAAAGTTGATGGTATAGTAACGAAACTTTGCTTGACATGACACATTGAGACATTCGATTGTTCCATCCATCTCAACCGAGGGAAAGAAAAAATTGCTAAGGTTGAAAAGATGGGCCAGACATAGTCAGCATGAGCCTTAGCCTGTGATACAACACCATGGGCCACTATCATTTCAGACGAGTGGTGTTTATGTGCAAGGTTGAGCACTCGGGCTCAGTGACATGAGTTTATGGATGCGCGATGTGAATGAAAGCAGTTAGCCTCTTTTCCTAGCCAAACGCCCGAACGCGAAGAACGCCAATCTCGACGATGTTCGCTGCGTATGCCCCAGTCGAAACAAAGACCCGCCGAGTCCCATCTGAAGGACCAAGAGATCCGAATTTGTTGATTATGGATGTGTTTTGTCCACGTGCAAAGCGAGGATTACGGGAACTGTTATGTTGTCGCTTCTGTTCCCTGAAGTTGCCGCGAAGCATTACTGAGGGCTTTATTTGGCGTGCTTCTTGAAGGCGAGGAGGTCAGACAAGCTACCAAGAGGGCAACCATGCTTCAAGAAGTCATGTTCAAGAAGTTCCTTGGCGGACGCTCGGCTCTTGACGTCGACGCAGAGGCAGACAGACAAGAAAGCCTTCAGCTCTTTGCTCAGCTTTGCCGGGTTCTTGAGGCGAGGTGTGCCGTTAGTAGCAATCAGATACAGCGCCTTGAGCGGCTCCTCGTTCAAATACGGCGGCTCGGATTCGATCATCTCAATCGCCATAATACCCAGAGACCAAATGTCAACCTTGGGACCGTACTCCTTCTGCTTGACGACTTCGGGCGCCATCCAGTAAGGAGTTCCAACCATGGTGGCTCGCTTCGACTTGGACTCGGTGAGCTTGGCGCAGAATCCAAAATCGGCTAGAGATTCAGGTCAGTGATATTAGTTCTGTAATAGGGTTGGATATTCCACTTACTAATCTTAACGTTACCCCTGGCATCCAGAAGCACGTTGTCACTCTTGATATCACGGTGGATGATGCTCTGCGAGTGCAGGTGCTGCAGTCCCTGGCAAGTCTATATTCGTAATATCGTCAGCATTTCCCGTCACCTGCACACGCGCTTCTCCCCCAAGCATCCTGCAGCAATACGTACCTCCAGGCAAATGGTAGAGATTTGCTCCTCAGTGATAACAGGGTTGTTGTCGATCACATCGGTTAAAGCTCCACCCTCCATGTACTCCATAACCACCCAAAGCTCGGTGTAGTTGTTTCGTAGGAATGCGTCGAGGTAGTTGACAATATTACGGTGTGTGCTGTCTTTCATCACCATGATTTCGTTGACAATAAGTTCCTTACGGGGTTGGTGAGCCAGATCCATTTGCTTGATGGCGACCTGAGCCCTAGAGCCTTGCTCGCGAAGAAGCTCGCGAGCAATGGGAGAGACTGCCGTCTCCTTGACCTTGGCAACATAGACCGAACCGGAAGCTCCCTGACCGATCTTCTTTTGCTTCGAGTAGGACAAATTCGGGTCGTCCTTTGACACGGCCTCCTTGAGTTTGGCCATAACCTCGGTTTCTGACATGGTCGACATGCGCACGTCCTTCTGCCGCTCCTGCGCGGGGGGCTTCGCAGTCAACGCGGCCTCAGCCGCCCTGACTGCATCGGATTGCGCTGCAGGTTTGGGCGCAACATTGAGAGGCTTAACAGGCGCAGGCAAGCGCGATGGCTGTTGGTTCTGAGATTGGCCATTGGTACGAGGCTGGGAGCCGGGCCCACCGTTGGGATACCTCTGCGCATTCGGCGATTGGTCGTTGCGAGGTGCGGCACGCTGTTGTTGCTGCTGTTGTTGTTGTTGTTGCGATGCAGGATCCCGCACATTTTGTGAGCTGCTTTGTTGAGAAATTCCAGGTCGCGGACCCCCGGCGGCGTTCGGGGCCCGTGGAGCAGGACGCTGTGCCTGGAGGTTGGACTGTTGAGCTGTAGTCTTGGGGGCAGGAGGAGGCGCCCTGTTGGGGTTGAAGCGGTCCGTAGATGAAGATGGCGGTCCGCCGTACCCGCCGATCTCTTGCTGTGCTATCGGCTTCTTCGTTTGGGGAATAGAAGCGTTGTAGGCCTCGAGATCGCGACGGTTCTGTTCCTCGATCTCCATCATGCGCTGTCGCTGAGCTGCCTCGGCCTGCCTCTGCCGTTCAGCGTCACGGTTCGGGTCCCCTTGATTGACATAATTAGAAGACATGTTCTGCATCTGCTGCCTTTGCTGCTGCTGGGGATCGGGCGGGGAAGGCCCACGGGCACCAGATGCATTGGGCGGTAACCCACCACCAGACATGTTTGGATAGTTGTTAGTGCGCTGCATAGGCTGCTGCTGTTGCTGTTGCTGTTGCTGCATCTGCCTCGGCGGGGCAACGTTCGCTCCGGTACTGTAGCCTAGTTGCTTGTTTGGCATGGCGCCGGCCGGGGGCGTCGGGGTTAGACTCGAGTACTGAGCGGGGTTATCGTTACGCTTGGTGAGGTCTGAGTAGAAATCTAGAACTTCGAATACGGCTTGAGGATTCCTCTCGTAGTCTTCCTTGGTGATAGCGGATGAGTTCAATAGCTTGGACCACTCGGGGGGCAAGCCGACAAACTCGCCAGTCTGAGGGTCAAATCCGACGTGCACTGCATGGGAGAAGTTTGTTGGATTGCTCACTCCTCCCATACCAGGGCACCGCGCGTAAATGAAGTCTATCCATTCGTAGAGATCGTCGTCGCTCTTGACCTTGATCTGAAGCGTCCTCACGGTGCCATCATCCTCGCCGGGGCTCGTTGATGTGCCATTGGACTGACGTTTGACCTCGAAAATCGTGCCCGCAGCTTCTACACGGCCAACATTGATCACATCCTTGAGGTAGAGTGTATACGATGATTTGCTCCCCTCTTGTTTGTGGAAATCAAGGGCCTCCTTTCGCAGGATAAGATATTTCTGCTTCCACGGGTTGATAAAGTTTTTGCTTTCTTTGACTTGCGCCCAACCTTCCTTGATGATGGCGACCCCGCCCAGGCCGTCTGTGTTGGACGCAGCTCGACTCAGTGGTAGAGATATGGTCGATCCGCCGTAGACACTGGAACCGCCGCCGAACTGGCCCCTACCCATTCCGGGCGAGTTCAAACTCATGTTGGCCATGTTGCCAGGTAGATTTTGACTGGGCGTGAGGTTCAATCGTGGTCTGTCCGTCGGCGGTCGCGGTGCAGGTCCAGGGTTCATGAACTGACCCGACGAATACATGCTAGATACTTGTCAGTACGGTGGCATAGGCGAGGCGGATGAAGTATCCAAAACGTCTGGTTGAAGCGCGTGTCTGAGGGGGCGCGGTGTCTACACCATTCGAACACAAGGGGCGAGGGAGCTACCCTAGAGTTGTGGGAGCAATATGGTAATGTGGCAACTTCGTTCAAGCCATAGCCTGTGGTGCCAATATCGACCCCTTTGGCCGGGCGGGGCAGAATTCAGGTGTACGTACTTGTTTTGCGACGCCATTTGTCCTGTAATTAAAAAAAAGAGCAGAAATACAAAATGTCCCGCTGTTATTGACAAGTTAAACCGACGATCGTGGTGAAGGGCAGCCGGGCCTGTGATACACAGCATACACAACGTCAGTACGGCCAAACCTGCGCGTGTGGAAGCATGATTCGACTCCACATACCCAGTAAGGCGCGGCGAGTTGCGCTGTGCGCTGTAAGAGAAGTCGCGCGTGGTCGCTATCCGTCCAACCGGGTGCAAATGAGAGCGAGGAGGATCCGAGACGGCTTTGAGGGGTTGTTGACGACGGTTCTATCGATTTACATCAATTATCACAAGGACGAGCGTTGCGAGCCGCTAGGCGATTCATGTGAAGCCGAGACGCCGATGAGAAACGGCTGGTAAAACCATGAGGAAATAGATATGTGGCCAGAAGATCTGTTCTGGCGGCGACGTTACTCGAAGCGAGCGGGTGCGAAATTATGGCTTTTCGCTGTCAAATCGGGGTTGATAAAGGTGGTCGAGATTGAGGTTGAAGGGACGCCTGCGACTAAGGTAACCCAAGGTCCGTCGCCTTGGGAGAAAAGAGGAGGGGCGGCGGTGTGGTTAGATGGGAGAGTAAAGTCGTGTTAAGTCCAACCGACGGCACGGCCCTTGCCCCTTGAGGAGTAGAGTACCTAGGACTTGGTGGGGACCTTTCCAGTTGCTTGGTTGCAGGGGATAATAGAGGGCAGCTAGCAGCACGCACGTCACGCAGCACAGCAAGGCGCCTCAAAGAATTATGGTCTCAACACGCGCTCGCTCAGGTTCGGAAATTCCAGATCCGATTCAAGCGAGCGAAGGACCGGCTTGTTTGGGTTATTCCTCTCTTCAGCAAAAGGTCCGTATGTTGGTTGGTCGGGTTTTGTCTTGGGACTGGTACCGTGTCCAGAAGAATAGTTCATCCGGCTGCAGTCTTATTTTATTTTTCTTTATTTTATTTTTCCCTTTTCTTGTCTCCCTGGATTTAGACCTGCAAAATCACACAATATGTTTTAATGAATTCAAGTAACACCCCAACAGAGAAATATGGAGGCAATGCTAGGCGATTTGATGAAGTACGGAGTGTGCGAAGCAGCATTCAGGGGATTTTTTTTTCTTATTATTGTTAATTTGGCGGGTCTCACTGTTGGCGTTCGGAATAATGGCAAGCCAGTCTACTGTGCAACTTGAACGGAGTGCCTTTTTTTCGCCCAGCTGAAGACGCAACTGAAGAAAAGACCTGGCGGCCTCACATTCCTTTGGTACGGTGTCTTCTGAGCTTTGGGATGGCAAAGTGCCAGGTCGTACCTTGCCCCGCCAATTATGGGGTTTCGCTCGCAATATTTCACTGCCCCACACTTAGCACAGGTAGCTGAGGGGCAGACGAAGCGCCGGCACAGCCGTACTTGTCAACCAAGACCCGAATGGGATGGAGGATGAAGAGACGGCGATTTTCCGTGTGGTCTTGATCTTCAGGCTTTGGGCTGCAAGGGTATTAACGGGCTACTTTGGGCTCCAACGTAACCGCATCCATCAGAACCCGGCTTGAAAAGGTTTCGCACTATCGTGAGCTTGGTGGGTCAGGGGCCTAGCTTCTTCACATTTTGCGTGGAAGCCTACTCCCTGCTTCGAAATCAAAACAATTAACGGGACGAGCAATGGAGATTTTGTCAGCGAAGTATCTTTTTCGGAGTATAGAGTCTGTTCATTGTTATGCAGCTGCATTTGAGCTGCTACCGAAGGAGATTTGTTTCTTTGTGTCCTTGGCTCGAGATAAGTAAAAAGATTGAATAGGGGCATTTGAGATCTTTTACAACTTAACACACACTTCGCTTCCATGCTTTACCGAGTATAAGTCGTCTAAGTTTGAGACTTGATGCATTTATCTGCTAGTTCGAGTTATGTACGCATGCAGTATTTGATGTAATGAGTTGTGGACACACATAGACACACACGCCTAGGAATATTCAATTGCATTGAATTAATCTTTCACAGGCGTCTTACCGTTTTTTTTTTTTTTTTGAATGCTATTAAGACAAAGTATCATCGACACTAGAGATGTCTCTAGCATATTGCCATGCAACCTTACCCCTGCAGGTCTGTTTTCATCCACTGCCAGCGGCTCTTTGCATGCAAATTCATTGGTTGTCTCTGTTTGGAAATTAATGCTTCGTCATACAACCAGCTCTATTTTGTAGTCGTAAATCTTGGTTTCCTTCTCTTCTTTTATGGGATACCAGGCAACAAATCCCGTCAGTCTCAGCATACGGATGACATTTGATGATTATCATGAGGCTCGCTATCCAATAGAAGAGAAAACCTAATGAAGTAAATCGCATCTGTGCAGACTCTGCCATCCAAGCCGAATGAATTCACAGTTCGAACCTATTCCAGAGATTCTCCACCACCGCGACACCAGCCCACACACCTTGCCCTAGTAAAAAGCGACCTTACCCGTGTCGAGTTGAGTGAGGGACTGAACGGAACGACCTTGTTTGAATCCTGACGAGCTTCATCCGAATATCATACCCGTTGTTGCTGGGATTTTGCCGGGCCTTCTAAGATGCTCGAAAGGGTGATGACACGCTGGGAAATTGTTCCAGGCGCTAACTTGCTTGTCATGTCAATAATGTTACCTGGGATTTGAAAAAAAAAAAAAAAAAAAAAAAGAAGAGATGAAAATGACGAAGCTTGCGAGGATATTTGTTTTCCTGATAGAGAAAGAAAAACAACAACTACACTAGAGGTCTAAATGGGAGTTCGAGAAAAAGTTTCGAAGGCGATCATACAAGTCCGAATTGCAACTTACGATTGGTACCAGTCATGTTTTTTTCCCCCGACTTTAGTTGACGACGACGATTAAAAGGCTCTACGAGTACGCAAGCTGCGGACATCGCAGCCTTGGCGGTGAATAATTATGATCCGACCGATCGACACTGAAACCTTCTTGGGGGCAAAAGGGGATCTACCAAGGCCGTCCTGCCTACTCTTTCGCACTTTGTTTCCAATGTGCGGATCTTTGTCGCAGATTCGGCGAGCCAAACCACTGCAACCCATGATTCAATCACCCGGATTCCAACCACCATCAATCAGCGTCACTTTGTTCGAGCCTGTCGGTGCTTCTAGAAGCTGACTGACGACACCCTTTTTTTTTTTTTTCTTCCTTTTTTTCCCCCTGTGTTTCCTGTAATCTACGATGCAACCCTGGGGACACCGAACATCGCGTTTGTGTGCTGTCTGTGACAGACCAAGGTTCTACGCTACATCATGTTACCGGGTCCTCGCCACGCGTGTTCGTAGGTAGGTTCCGGGTAGAGTTTGAAGGTTTTCGGGCTGCAAATCAAATATAACAAGGCCCGTTTTGCATACTACGTACTACGTCGTCATTACAGAAATTCATACGGGAAACAATCTACCGTGATGTGCAGAAGCCACAATACGGCAGGATACATGTTGTGTGAAAATCGTGGATCGCACTTCCAGGGGAGCAGCCAAGAAAGTATAAATTTTGAGGGTGATGTTTACAGTAATTCTCCGCCACGGCGACTCAAACACCGCATTTTCAAGGATCAGGTACTACTCTGACGAAACTTGGATTCTGAGCCAAGTTGCTTGTCCTCAGATGAGAAACTCAACTGCGTCAGATCATACAGTCTTTCGAATCACGGTAGAGTTCATAGGGAACCTATCTCTCGCTCTTGACCTTGAAATCAAGACAGCAGCCAGTGGAAATGCTTTCCCACTGCTGGAGCAGTGGCTGACTGGCCATTTGTCATTCAGATTGTTCATTGTATACCTAGAGGTATTTTGTTTCCGTTTTCACCCACGAAGAATCAGTTCAGTGCAGCGGGAACGCTGCTCTTGTAGTATCACAACCTCTACACTCTAAAAACCCAAATGCATCAACGGCTGGCAACCTCAATTTCCTGCCCCTCGAACGCAGGCAACTCCGCCTGGATATCCTTCCAGACCTTGTTGCCAGAAACAAGCTCCTGAATGGCGTCCACAATCTTGTCCTGGTCAGCCCGGACCTGAACTGTGGTGTCACGGTCACGAAGCGTGATGGTGCCGTCCTTGACCGTCTGGAAATCCACAGTGATACCCAGAGGAGTGCCCAGCTCATCATTGCGGCTATACCGCCTACCAATCGTTGCCGATGAGTCATCCACACGGCTGGAAACCCCGACGGAGCGCAGCTTCTGGGAGATCTTCTGCACGAAAGGAACAAAGTCGTCATGACGAGACAGTGGCACGATGAGGACCTTGGTGGGTGCAACGACTGGGGTGAAGGAGAGGACCTATGTATTCAGTTAGTAAACCTAGTAGAATAGAATGCATTTCTCTCAATCATGCTTGTCAAACTTACACCACGAGCCTCATCTCCGCCCTCGCTTGCTCGCGTCCAGTAATTGTGCTCGAGCAGACAGTATAGAATTCGGCCAATGCCGAAAGACGGTTCGATGACATTGGGAATAAACTCTCGCGTGTTCTCCGTCCTCTTTGTCCATGTGATAGACAACAGGTCCTTCTCGACCTGTACCTTGCCATCACCAACACCGGGGACGTCTACTGTTATGGAACCGTTGTCCTTGAGCTCCTTCTCGAGCTTACCACGCTGGTCCTGGTTGAGCTCCAGCAGCACCGTCTCGACGGCTTTGGCATCCTTCTTGAACTTAGGGCCGAACTTCTTCTTGTCGACCTCTACTGTCCACTCCTCGACAATCTTGGGCTCCGGTAACCGCTGACGAACGATCAACGGGGCATTGGTCTTCTTGGCGTGGACGCTCAGGTCGTAGGCACTCCTGTCGGCACAGCCCACGCACTCGATCCAGCCGTATGAAGTCAACAGCTCTGCATCCCAGCAATCACATGCATAGTGAGCCATCTCGTTTGCCATGTGTTGACGGAAGCGAAGCTTCGATTTGTCGACACCAATCTTCTCCAGGAACAAATGTATCCTGGCCAAGAAGTAACCCAAAGTCTCATTGTCAACCAAGCCGTCTTTGACGGCCTTGCCGATCGCAACCTTCTTAGTGGTGGTCTTGCCCGACAGCTGGGTCTCCCTGTCCAGTAGCTCGAGCTCAATATCCGCAACCTCGGAGAACCTTGGGTGCTTCTTGCCACTCTCAGGGTCAACGAAATGTTCTATTTCGGCCATCAAGAATTCTCGGACACGAAGCAAGCCGGAACGGGGCGAGATCTCGTTTCTGTATGACTTGCCAATGGATGCGGATGCAAACGGCATCTGCTGGTTGTTGTACTCAAGGAGCTTGGCAAAGTTGAGGAACTGGCCTTGGGCGGTTTCTGGGCGGAGGTACCCAGGGAGGTTGCTGCTGGGGCCAATTGATGTGCTGAACATAAGGTTGAAGGAGACTGGAGGAGTAGGAAGAAGACCAGTTGCAGGGTTCTTGAGATCATACTTGGTGATCAGGTTGCCCAATGCTTCGCCGTCGTAGTTGTCTATTTGTGCGAGTATCTCCTCATACTCCTGGACTAGCTTGTCGTCAAGCTTGACGGCTTCTTGTGCGCCCTTGAGCTTCTTTTTCTTCTTCTTAGGGTCCTCCTCCTTGTCCTCGACCTTTTGTCCACGGGCCTCCTTGTCCCCCTTTAGCCTCTGCTCTAGCACCTCCTCGACGAAGTGGTCGGCGCGAAAGATGTCGCCGGTCTTAGGGTCCTTGCACATCCAGTCGGCGAACTTGTCGACGTGGCCACTGGTCTTGAGGACCTCGGCGGGCGTGAGCACGGAACAATCCACCTCGAGCATGTCATCTTCGAGGACGAAGTGTTTGCGCCAGGCATCGATGATGTTTGCCTGCAGCGCGCAGCCCGGTGGGCCGTAATCGTAGAGTCCGGACACGCCGCCGTAGATCTCAAAGGACGGGGTGTAGAACATTCGGCGGCGCAGGATGGTGTCGAGAGCACCGCGGTCGAGGGGCTGCCCCTTGAGGGTGGTGGCAGGCGGAGCCATGGTGGAAAGGGATGGTGGCTGTTGAGCCTGCGGTCTAAAAGTCTGGTGATAAGGGCGAGGGGTTGAGGAAAGAACTCGCGGGTTGGTTGTCAAAGCGTGACAAAGTTTGCGAGTTCCTGCTCGAGAAGAGAACAAGGTGCCGGTGTTGGGCAGTGGGGTGGACAAGAGCCTCAATGCGATCATAGGCAAAAATGTACTAGAGAGCGAGTCACTGGGTTGCCCAGCACCTTGCGCTCCGAATTAGGATGAGGGGTTTAGGTTGATGCAGAGCTCTCTGCAGGCTGAGTGGTGACTCCCATTTTTTCCTCGTGCTGTCCAATTGCGGTCCGCGCGTTCAACGTCAATGCCCCGCGGTCAATTCATCCACCCCACTACAAAACTTTATAGTGGGTCTGACATGCTCCAAAAAAAAAGTTATCGGAAATTCTTGGCGCGTATAGAAAGATTTCTAGCCGCGACATCGAAATTCACTGGAAAATATTCCCATTGGATAATCGCCACAAAAAGAACAGCACGATCACGACCACAGTCAGCTTCTGATCAGGTGCAATGGGCTCTCAAATGGGAACACGCGCCAGGGGGGCATCTCTCTCACTCAAGACTGGAAACAAACTCAAGAGACAATATCTCAATGTACGCAATAAAAAGGACAAGGATGCTCGAAAGCGCGCCGAGAGGTTCAAGAGGAGGAAGGAGGAAAACGCAGACCCGACTCTGCGCCAGGAACGCCTTGCCAAGAACAAGCCTGCCAGTCAGGACAAAAAACGAGTGTGGGACGAGGGAGATGACGATTCTCTTGGGGCCGTTGTCGACGTAGCTGCGCTCAAGCGGAGGCGGATTGAAGAGGAGGAAAACGCAGCGCTGGAGGGGCCTGCTGGGCTCGAAGAGGAAAGGCCAGGTGATGACGACGATGCCGACAGCATGCTGGATTCTGAAGAGGAGAGCGACGACGACGACGACAACGAAGAATCTCGGGAGGAGAGGCTGCGATCACAACGAGCACGCCGGGACCCAAGTCTGGTCCCCAGTCTTGCGCCGAGCCTTGCTGTGTCAACAACTAGCACAAATCTTGACCTCACACCCACTTCTCTTGCACGCAAGTTCCCAACACTGTTCACAGAGGGCCCGCACCCAACGCCCAAGATCCTGGTTACGACGTCCCTCCGAGCTACCATCCACCGAGAGGCTCAGATTATCACCTCCCTGTTCCCTAACTCACAATATGTCCCGAGAAGCAGCCACAGATATGGCCACAAGTATTCGCTTCGCGAAATCTGCAAATTCAGCACCAACCGAGATTTTACAGCAGTCATCTTGATCCGGGAAGACCAAAAGAAACCTACCGGAATGACGGTTGTCCACCTTCCAGAAGGGCCAACCTTCCACTTTACCATAAACAACTGGATTGAGGGATCTAAATTGCCCGGCCATGGCAACTCTCAGGTATGGCATTTTCAACAGATTCTCATGGAGAGCTGATGATCAATATACTAACATCTGGGCATAGGGCTTTTACCCCGAACTTCTACTTAACCGCTTCACCACACCATTGGGTTTGCTTACAGCACAGCTTCTCCGGAGGCTGTTCCCGTACCAACCCGAGATTGCAGGTAAGATATGCCAAAAANNAAAAAAAAAAAAAAAAAAAAAAAAAAAAAAAAAAAAAAAAGCGAGCGGCAAGAGCTACGATGGTTTGTATCCCTCAAGTGACGAAATTAACACAAGATTATCCGGAAAGGTCGAGAAGTCGTGACGATACATAATCAGCGCGACTATCTGTTCGTGCGCCGCCATAGATACGTATATCGGGAACGGCGCCAGACAGAAAAGACGGTGGTGGACGAGGAGGGCAAAGAAATACCTGGATTTTCAGACATTCGAGTTGGTCTGCAGGAAATAGGGCCACGATTTACCCTGAAGCTACGAAGAGTTGACAAAGGAATCGGTCGAGCAGGCAGTGAAGGCGATGATGCCGTTCAATGGGAGTGGAAGGCGGGCATGGAGAAGGTGCGGACGAAGTTCAACCTTTAATTATTTCCCAACTCAGCCAAGCTCCGACCAAATATGCGAAGATACCTATCAATAATTAACGGTTCAAACCGTATCCTAACAATTACCAAATCAAACTTCATGAATCCGCTGAGCACCTAAGTGGGCAACATATTGGGATGCGAAGGACTTATGCCCAGAACTAGTGCAGCGGTGTCGTGGTCAACTGAGACTTGTGAAGATTTGGTATAATCTCCGATGGCATCCAACAAAAAGCAGATGGAAGCACCTCACGACCTTCCGGCCTGGGCCTTTTTCTTTTCATTGTGCTTGAGCATCACGATCGAATATCTGTCGCTGTTTGTGAGCAGGGGGAAGTTCTGAGTTTGACTTGGGGAGAAGGATATAGAGGTAATCTGCAGGCTCAGCCCTTTTTATGAGTGGCAGCAAGATTATGTCGGCACTTACCCGACAATACCGCCTACCGCAATGAAAACACCAAGGACCGACTTATCACCAATGGCACGGCCGGAGGTTACCCAGCCCAGGGCCACGATGGTACATGTCTTCACATGTCCCACAACCGTGCTAGAGACTGGACCAGTCTGGGCAATGATGAAGAACTGGGAAATGTTGATGAGGGACGCAAATATGCCCGACTAGATGCAGGTCAGCAACGCAACCGTCATACCTCAAATGCCACCCCGGAAATTGTGAAACTTCAGCTCCGGATCATATGGGAATACCAACCATCAATATCATCACCCAGCGACTCAACTGGACTTGGGTCCACTTCGGAAAAGTATCGACAAAGGGAATGACGTATAGCAGGAGAAAGGCCGAAACAGGCGCCTGGTTGTAAAGGAGCTGCATGCTGCTCATCTGCAGCTTGCGGTGGTAGCTTGCGATCCATACCGTGTACAACGAAGAGGCGAAAATTCCCGAGAAGGCAAAGAAGACGCCCAGGCCAGAGGTCGTCTTCACGTTTGCATTCGCCGAGGGGAGCGAGTCGTAGTACGACACCAAGCCCACGCCCGCGCAGGCGGGGATCAGCATGAGGATGGCGTTGCGGGGCAGCGTGGCGCGGTACAGGACGTAATTCATTAGGGCCACGCAGGGGGTGAGGAGGATGCGGGCAACCTGGTAGAAGGTGATGGAAGAGAAGGCGAGCGAGAGGTTCGGGAGGATGACGTTGAGCGCCATAGCGACAGCCAGCGGCAGGATGTCGCGGATGGAGGCGCGGCGCGGCTCGAAAAAGGCGAAGCGCGGGAGTGAGAGCACGAAGAGCGTGAACCAGGTCACGACGAAGTGGAAGCCTGCAAATGTGAGTTGGGCCAGCTTCAAGGATGGGTCGGAAAATATGGCTTTGTTTGTGAAGACCTGTGGGAAGATTGGGTTCGTCGTTGTCAGTCACAGCTACTCTACATCTGATTCTCCGGTGCGAACTCTCTCCGCAAACTGCTGCCGCCCGATATGAGCTGAGCCTTACAATTCCAATGGTAGCCAGTGTGTTGATGACCATCCAAACCAGGGCCATCGTGAAGCCACTCTTTGGAGGCGCTGGCTTTTCATCGGCATGACTGCTCAAGAAAGCTGCGTCTTCTCGCTCGTTGCGCGCCTCGATGTCGCCAAGCTCCATGCTTTTGTTGCGCCTCGGAGAGGTTGCCAGCTTCTCATGCTCGTCGGCAGTTCCAGCTGCCGTACTTGAGGAGCCGATCGAGCCCGCCCGCTCGCGGCGACCATATTCACTGCTGGGCATGATTGCGTCGTGGGAACTTATAGGCAGCTCTACTCAGAAAGCTCTTTCCAGGTACGGGCTTTTTGCGAACGTAGAATGTAATTGTGATTCTCTATATCACGTTGGCGACTTCTCGAGTACCTAAGCAAAGAAAAGACCCGAGGCGCTTGATGCTAAAAAAAAACTACGCTGGGAAAAAAGTGATGACAAGACTTGTTGAACAGGGAGAAAATCTGTCCAGCAGATAGTTAGTGGCCAGCCCGGTAAGTCGTTGCCTCACTTCCCAAGAATACCAACTACAAGCCAAAAAAAAAACACGGGCTGGAGTGGAAGGATCAGTGGTGAACTAGTTTCAACTATGTTGTCACCAAGAAAAAAAGCCCCCCCAAAGACTCTCGAGCTAAGGATGAACGAAAACTGGTCCGCCATCGCTGGATACCTCGATAGCAGGGTATGCCCCTGTTTAAGCGCAGTGGGAAGTATTACTCCGTACCTGTCTCGCTGCGCACGCTAGGTACGGAGTACCTCCGCGTCCCGGGAACGCAAAATGAGGACGCTCGCTCAGAATGACTGAAGGCAAAACCTGCGGGTGGCAGGGAGATCGCTGCGTTGCCGGGCTCGACTAGTCCAGGGGTACTTTTTCTTCTACCCTCCCATCTCTAGCCCTGCAGGTTTTGTTCTGTTATCTGATTCATTTTTTTTTGCGTACTATCTCACCCCATCCTAACTCTCACAAGATAAAATCGTAACGGCATCCCACGTGTGACATGGGGCCGCGTGACGGCGACATTGTACACGCAGGTCAGCACGACGCGGAGAAGGGTTGCGTCAGGCCAATTCACGCGCTACGGGATGATAAAGTACTATCTGTTCTGTTCTGTTTGACATGGCGACTGGGCTAGAAATGGAACCTGTTGCAATAAACTGTCCAGGGAGTGCAATGAAAGTACAAAGCACCAGTTGTATCCTCGAGTCAAGTTGAGGGGGCTTGCGAATGAAACTGCAGGATAGTTCGCTTGCGTACAGACAGACAAGTCCGGCGGCCAGCCGTCCAATGCTAGCAAGAGCCCCTGGACTAAGATCCCAATGTGGGCTAAGATAAGCTTAGGTACCCAAGGTAGGTAAAGGTACATGAAGTAATTGATTAACAGCTGCTTCGTAGATCCAAAAGCAATGGAAAGCTGGAGGTTTTTTTTTTGGAACTACCGTAATAATACTACGTACCCTGGGTGATCAGGCAAAAACCTTGCCTACCGCAAAGACGGGTAGCGACTTGAAACAAGACCCTCAGAACAATTGTCAAAAAAATAAAATAAAAAACTGGATCAACGTAGAAACAAGCATTTTGTGACAGCAGGCATCTCCACACTCCATTAGGATTGCAATGAAAATAACAATGGAATGGTATATTTACGAGCTTGCCATTTCATTTCCCCATACTGAATTTGGATAAAGATGAGCAAAGTTCGGTTTGTACGTGCGTCAATTGCTTTGGCAGCTTGCAAAAAGGAGTTCAAGATTTCCTGTGTTTTTCCTGCTATCAGACGGGACGATGCCGACGAGACGAGAACAACTAATTGCCCGCCCGCCGGATTGATTCGTGTTGTTGTGTTAGAGGGGAGAGAGTAGCCAGGGGGGCGGCATGCACTGTTACTACTGTACACTCTGCTGGGGTAACAAATGTTAATCAATAATAAGGCGCATAAATTATAGAACAGGGGGTGTTTCAACTCGCCATTGTTAACAAACCATAGTTTTTACCTATATGGGATATACAAAATCAACACGAAAAGTAATCTTTGCCGTCAATTAGTTCATCGAGCCAAGGCTTTGGTTATAATTTATCATGGCCATTTACAATCGTTATTTCCAGGAGCAGTTTGGAGTTCGTCTTTTTTTGACCCACGTTTGCCCGGTTAGGAATGACGCAGGCACGCAAGTCAGGGTACCCATAAAACGGGTCCCACTGCTCACGATTAAAAACAAAGAGAGAGACAACTTGGAGGGGAAATTTGATGAGATCCATCTAATAGTCAATCCAGGAAGTTCCTCGCAATTAAAAAAGAGAAAAAGAGATAACCAAACCTCCCCCAAAGTTCTCCATGCACTACAGCTCTTGATGCAACGTGGAAAACTACCATCATATCTCAACTCAGACACTCGACCAAGGCTGACTGTATCCTACCATGCACCGATAGTTCGGATCCGCGCGATAGGTCGCTCGTTGGACGGCGCCGCCGCGGAAGTAGGCCGAGGCCGGCTTGATACGACGGCAAAGTCAATTTTGAGCCGGTCTTGGGGACACCTTTAGCCCTCTGGGTACTTAGCGCCGCACAGTCTCCTTGCCTATCATTGATTACTACACCAAACACACATACATTCTGATACCCCATGCTAGACTAGACAGGTAGGTAGTCACCTCGACCTAGTCTATCTAGTTTGAACGGCTGAAGTTCTCGCCTGTATTCTTCCTCGCAGTCCAGATGCGAGCTAGACTTGGACTTGCCAGGTACTAATGGATGGCGATTTTCGAGAAGCTCAGCTCAATAGGCAGCCCTTTCTTCGCGGTCAACACCCCAAAAGTCGCTGGTCGCATTGGGATGTGCAGCCACCTACAACAACATCCATTCCACCTTGCCTATTCTTGTTAGACTCTAGACAAGACACCTACCCATAGACTATCCTAGACCGGGCTCTACTACATGTCGCACTCCAACGCCCCTCGCCTCATTGTGTGTACGCCTCTTCTTCACTCTCCGGAGTTTCCGGGCCCTCGATATGCATGCGTGGCTTGATCAGTAGCAAGCTATCTTTCACTGGGTGCCATCTTCTCCTGACTCATTTCGCTGTCTCAAGGATATCTCCCTGTTCGGGCTGATCGCCCCCAGACTCAGAACAACAGAAACCCCCCCGGAAGGCTACCCTATCTTAGTGTCGGCAGAATCTGAGCATAGTATCTTCGAGCCTCAACATATAACTAATACGGTCACTGCATCCGACCTACACGACTCTTGGTTTTCTGCCCTTATTTTTATCCATCAGATTGGGTGACATCGGCTGCCTGCCATCAAAATCTTATCTTCTTGGAAGTGCCTTGTCCACTTCCATTTTTTGAATCTTTTTTTTTTCTTTTTCAGTTTGATGGTTCGGGTGTTTCCCCATACACTCATTTAATCCTGACAGCCTTCTGACATCGTATCTGAAACATCTACTATAACTATATACATCTAAAAAGTCCGCTGTTGGAAACAACTTTAACAATTTGGGAGTCGAGATTGTTGCAATGGGTTTGAGCAGCGACAGCAATGGCCATGGCAATGGTGCGTCACCTTGAATAAGACATTCAAACGTGCTGAACTATGCACTGACCAAAAATTACTCTGGACAGGCGCCGGTGGTCCCAATTTCTTCGAGGACTATGGCGTGTGGAAAGAGGCTCCTATCCTGAAGGGTACCACCGAGTTTGAGCCACTTCCAGATGTCAAGAACATCATGGTGACAGGGGGTGCTGGCTTCATGTAAGGCTTAGTTTTCCTATGTCCAAAGTGCTCTTGAAAAAGCACGTGCTAACAGGCATGATAATCAGAGCATGCTGGCTCGTACGGCACCTCGCCCTCACCTATCCTCACGCCTACAACATAGTGTCATTTGACAAACTGGACTATTGCTCTTCACTCAACAACACCAGGGCGCTGAATGAAAAACGAAACTTTAGTTTCTACCAAGGAGATGTCACCAGCCCCACTGAGGTCATGGACTGCCTTGAGCGATACAACATCGACACAATTTTTCACTTTGCCGCACAGTCGCACGTCGACCTGAGCTTTGGTAACTCGTACGGCTTCACGCACACAAACGTCTATGGCACCCATGTCCTGCTCGAGAGTGCCAAGAAGGTGGGCATCAAGCGGTTCATCCACATATCGACAGACGAGGTCTATGGTGAGGTCAAGGACGATGACGACGACCTGCTAGAGTCCAGCATCCTTGCCCCCACGAACCCTTATGCTGCAAGCAAGGCCGCTGCGGAGATGCTGGTGCACTCTTATCAGAAGAGCTTCAAGCTCCCCGTCATCATTGTGCGTAGTAACAACGTATATGGGCCCCACCAGTACCCGGAGAGTAAGTCTCAAAGTCTTGTTCCATACGTGATTTGTTTTGTGCCCAAAACGACCCTGTGTTCTTGGGGCTGATTGTGTCCTCCGCAGAAATCATACCAAAATTCTCATGTCTGCTACACCGTGGCCAGCCGGTGGTCCTGCATGGAGATGGCAGCCCGACACGCAGGTATTTGTTCGCCGGCGATGCAGCAGACGCGTTCGACACAATTCTGCACAAGGGTGAGCTCGGACAAGTCTACAACGTTGGTTCTTACGATGAGATCTCCAACCTTGATCTGTGCGACAAGCTCCTCACTGAGCTCAAGATCCCCCATGAGACGACCGAAGGGTTCCGCAAGTGGGTAAAGTACACGCACGACCGGCCGTTCAACGACCACCGTTACGCCGTGGATGGCACCAAACTGCGACAGCTTGGCTGGGATCAAAAGACAAGTTTCGCCGAGGGCTTGAGCATCACGGTGGAGTGGTACCGCAAGTTTGGAGAGAGGTGGTGGGGGGACATCTCAAAGGTCCTCAGCCCGTTCCCCATCGTGCAGGGCAAGGAGGTCGTGTCTGACCGTGAGCCGGTCACGGATACGCCGCAGGAGCCTATTGAGAAGAAGCGCAAGATCAGCCAGGTGAATGGCAAGTTGAACGGAAACGGGATTACACATCATTGAGCTTTGGGAATAGCGGCGCTGTAATTGGTGATGGGTTATTTTATTACTTTTTTCTTTACAGGAGTTTGACCGGGGGGCGTTGGTATTGCATTTGACGCACAGCCTGTATTTCTAGAAGTTCTATATTCTCGTGCAATTTTACTATTTTCGGGAACAAAATGTGATGTGGTTTATTCTTCGAACTTGGCCCAAAAAGGAGTCTTGGGCACGGAGTGAGTTGTTAGACAGTCTACGCCGCGCCTCATGTCATCGGCTGACCCGGCAAGCTGGCTAAACAACCCTTGGTCTTAAGCATATAAACTCTGACCTTGGCGCTGCATCTATCTGGTGCACTTGGTAGGGAAAGGCTGAGAATGCGAGGAGTGAATTCCGCTCGTCTCACTGTGCCAAGCAACTACCAAGACCACAATATCCCCAAGTAGCCTGTCAACCGATGTCGCCTAATGACACCATGCAATGCACGACATGGGTAGCACACACCGTAAGATCATTGGCACGCTTCAGTTGCAGTCCGTCTGGACTAGGTCTTCACATAAAAAGCCATGGCGAGAAACGCGTCGCTCCTCGAACGCCTTCGCGCCCCTTCTTTTGACCCTGCTTAGTGCCATTTCCTCCTGATCACTTTAAACCACACACGCTCGCTTCAAAAAGCCAGAACCCCTTTTGACGAACGTCTTTAGACGGGCCTAAACAGGCAAAAACCTCCCCAGCTAGTTGCACACGCCGTCGCAAAGCAAGTGAGCCACTATGAGGCAATATGCAACCCCAGTAACGCTACTCGGCTGGTACGCCGTGGCGGTTAGCGCCGGGGCCCTCAGCCCTAGGCAGGACGCCGACGTCCGCAGGGTCTGCTGGCCCGAGGGTGTATCGACGCCTATGCCCCCCTGCGTTTCCATCCAAGACATTGCCTGGAAGTGCAGGGCCAACGGATCGGAGCCGCTCGCCTTCGAGGCGCACAAGCAGTGCATGTGCGGCGGCAGCTACTTCAGCGACTGGCTGGGCTGCCAGTCGTGCCTGCGGGCGGCCGGCGAGCGCTCAGAGCGCGACAACGCCCGGTACGCGTCCGTCATGTCGGCGGCCTCGTCTTCCCTGTGCGGCTCGGGCGCCGTGACCAAATCCTATGAGGAGATCTTCTCGAGCATGGACGACTCGGCGGCGCCTGTGACAACGGGGGCGACCACGAGCTCGGATCGCCTGTCCGGCGCCACGCAGGTCAGCAATTACTTCACCGTGACGGGGACCCAGGGCGCGGGGGTCATCACGGGAAGCGCTACGGCTGCCACCAACATGCCCGTGGAGACCGAGACGCGGGGGGCGACCAGTTCCTCGAGGACCTCAGCGACCACGGGAGGGTCCGGTGGGTCTTCGCCGTCGCCGGGGCCGCAGTCAAATACGGGCAACGGAAACCAGCCGGCGACGACCAGCAGTAGCAGCGGATTGGGGGCGGCGCCGACGGCAGCAATCGGAGGGATGGCTTTGGGGCTCGCGGCGGGAGCTTTGGTGGCAGTCTTGTAATGGGGGTGGGGGGTGCTCTGGAACTGCCTATCGTTATGAGGAGACCGATTGGTGAAAGTCACCTGGTAATGAATGAGATGGGGAACCGCTTATGACTAAAGGAGATGTAGGTACTGAGATGCGATACATGATAAAATGTAGCGAAATCCGAGTATCGCTTTAATGATATACTTGAAAGTTGCTAGCAGACATGATTAAAAACATATGAGTTGATTAACTTTGATGGCGCTGTGTTTCGATTCTAGTGCCGTCGCTCTCATAGATGCAAAAATTAATCAACGACGACCTAAATATTCAAAGTAGATTACGTTTGAAGATTGCCTCAAGAGGTAGGTAGGTTCTCAGAGGCAGCATGTCGATCAAGTACTTGTCAAGCAAGAAGCTGCTGACTGCAGGGTAGTTTATTTCTCATGGGAAGAGCTCCTGGATGGAACAAGCCGCCTACCTAGATGCTAGGGATTATAGAAAAATCAAAGATCAAGAATAGAAGAAGGTTGCAGCAAAAAAGGCTGCTGGAGGTATTCATGTAATTAATTATGTGCCTGTCACGATTGAGTGGTTGGGCGCGCGGTGACACCACTATCAGCCAAGCCAAGCTCGGAGCTGTCGCGGCAACTACGTAACTTGGGTGGTAGCAACGATGCGGAGCTTGTGGTCCTTTAGCCTCAACAGTGAACGTCAACCTAACCTCAATCACCAAAGTATAGAATAAAACACAAGGTCTATTACGACCACTCTTCATACGACAAGGGCTGCAAATCCAATCGACCATGAGCTAGAAACACCCGATTAATTGCTCCCGAGGATTTGCGCCAAAGCCGTGAAATGGCGCTTGATCCGGCCAACGGTTTCGTTGCGGGCAGCAGCGTTGCCAACCTGGATGGCGACAGCGCCGCCCTGCCCATCTTCGACGTCGAGCGCGTCTCCCTCGAGTTCTCCATCGCTGCCGACTTTGTCGCCGCACAGGTTGCCAACAACGTCCTGGTCCTGGCCCTATCCAACGGTCGCATCCTCCGCATCGACCTCAACCGTCCCCAGGACATCGACGACATCGACCTGCCAAAAAAGCCCAGCGAAGTCGGCGTCACCCGCCGCATGTTCCTCGACCCGACTGCTTCCCACCTAATAATCTGCACCACTCAAGGGGAGAACTACTACCTGCACTCGCAGTCACGCCAGCCTCGGCCCCTGTCCCGCCTGCGCAACGTCATCATCGAGAGCGTCGCCTGGAATCCGGCCCAGCCAAACGCTTCGACGAGAGAGATACTCATCGGGGCCGCCGATGGCAACATATATGAGACATTTATAGAAACTTCGACCGAGTTTTACAAAAAGGAGGAGAAATACTTCAAGCACCTGCAAAAGCTTCCAGATGGTCCCGTCACCGGGCTATGGGTAGACGCGGTGCCTGGTCGGCCAGACGATAAAGTTGTCCTGATCACTACCCAGACCCGCATCTTTCACCTCGCCGGTAAAGCAGGTCGTAGCCACCACCACCACCACGATGGCTCGACGTACACCAAACTGTTCGAGTCTGAAGAGCCGACCATTCACGAAGTGCCCCGGCCGACCTCCTCTTCGGGCACCAACAAGGCATACACGCAACCAGCCTCCAGCCTAGTTGTCTCACCGGATCCCCAGCAAGATCCCGCCAAACCGTTCCAGGCGCCGCTGCCTGAACGTGTGTTTGCCTGGCTGTCATCTCAGGGTGTCTTCCACGGCGTGCTGCTCAACAGTCCGCCCGGTCCCGAACTCGGCACCAGAGTGTTTTCAGAATCCAAAATGCTCCCGAGATCACAGATTACCTCGACGCTGGATTCCGCAGGCAGGAAAAAAACGAGCACTGACGCCATAGAGATGATTGCGCTGACGCAATGGCATGTAATGTGCCTTGTGGGCCGTCGTGTAGTGGCTGTGAACCGGCTGACGGGGGCTATCGTGTACGATCAGGTCATTCTCGAGATGGGGCAAAAGGCGGCAGGACTTTGTGTTGACCTGCAGAAGAATACCTTCTGGCTGTTCACTGCCCAGGAGATCTTTGAGATTGTGGTGAGAGATGAGGAGCGAGACATCTGGAAGATTATGCTCCAGGCACAGCGCTTCGATGCCGCACTGCAATATGCCCACACACCAGCTCAACGCAACGCAGTAGCTACAGCATCGGGAGACTATCTTGTCGCCAAGGGGCTTTTCGATGAGGCGGCTGGTGTATATGGCAAGAGCAATAAGCCATTTGAAGAAGTGGCACTTACTTTTGTGGACAACAACCAGCCTGATGCCCTGCGTAAATATTTACTTTCAAAGCTCGCCACCTACAAGAAAGGCTCTGTCATGCAAAGAGTAATGATTGCAACCTGGCTGGTGGAGATCTTTATGGCCAAGCTGAACTCTCTGGACGATGCCATTATCACCAAAGCCGAGCTGTCAGAAGCAATGAATCCTGCCGAGACCAAAGAACGGCTGGACACGGTCAGGGGGGAGTATCATGATTTTGTCAACAAATACAAGACCGACCTCGACCGCAAAACCGTTTACGATGTCATCAGCAGCCATGGGCGCGAGGAAGAGCTCTTGTTTTTTGCGAACGCGGTCAACGACTACAACTATGTCTTGTCTTACTGGGTCCAGCGGGAAAACTGGACGGAGGCACTCAACGTCCTCAAGAGGCAGACGGACGCCGATGTCTTTTATCGCTACAGCAGTGTGCTGATGACGCATGTCGCAACTGACCTAGTCGAAATCCTCATGCGGCAGTCAGCGTCGCTGAAGCCGCGGAATCTGATTCCAGCCCTCCTGGAGTACGATCGCAACTTCAAGGGCCCTTTGGCCCAGAACCAAGCTATTCGATACTTGCAGTACGTGGTGAACCAGCTCGGGTCCACGGATTCGGCCGTGCACAACACGCTTGTCTCGATGTATGCTTCCGTCCCTTCTTCGAAGGATGAGACAGCGCTGCTTTCGTATCTCGAATCCCAAGGCGATGAGCCTCGTTATGACCTCGACTTTGCATTGCGGTTATGTATACAACACCGGCGCGTATTGGCATGCGTACACATTTATACGAGCCTGGGTCAATACCTACAGGCTGTGGACCTTGCCTTGGCGCATGGCGAACTCGAGCTGGCGTCTATTGTTGCCGACAGGCCCATTTCCAACCCCACATTACGCAAGCGTCTCTGGCTAGCAGTCGCGCGGAAGGTTATCTCACAGTCGGATGGCGGTATCAAGTCAGCCATTGAGTTCTTGAGGCGGTGTGACCTGTTGCGCATCGAGGACTTGATCCCATTCTTTCCCGACTTTGTTGTTATCGACGACTTCCGAGAGGAGATCTGCACCGCACTGGAGGATTACGGGCGTAGCATTGACTCGCTGAGGAGGGAGATGGAGGAAAGCTCCCAGACGGCGGCAAACATTCGCGTCGACATCGCCGCGCTCGACCAGCGGTATGCCATCGTCGAGCCCGGCGAGAAATGTTATGTCTGTGGGCTGCCACTGCTTAGTAGGCAGTTCTTCGTTTTCCCCTGTCAGCACGCCTTCCACTCGGACTGTCTCGGCCGCAAGGTTATGGAGCAGGCAGGTGTGGGCAAAGGGCGCCGGATCAAGGAGCTGCAGGTGCAGATATCCAAGGGGCTTGTGAGCGGGACCAAGAAGGCCGACATGATTGCTGAGCTGGACGCGCTGGTTGCTGCTGCTTGGTGAGTACTGGCACCTATCCTATCTTTTTGTTTCCTGTACCATTTCTGCTTGCCGTGGCTGGCTTGCTGTAGGACCTCTTTTTTTTTGCTAACTATTCGTACAGTATTCTTTGCAGTGAGTATGCCATCAAGAGGATCGATGAGCCTTTCATCAAGGCCGAGGAAGAGAAAGCCGAATGGGCGTTATAATATGGGTAACGATCCGTTTATTTGAACTTGAACGCTAGAGGAAGCAAGATTATATCCTGATATACATGCCGGCGATTTGCATCCTCGTCAAGGAAGCTTGTCTTGCCTTGATTGCGCCAGTGGTAGATATCCCCCCAACAGAACGGATGATTAATATGTAAATTACTCATCAACGGACTTGGTTGGTTCTCATATCATGAACGCTAGGTATTGTAACCCCATGTCCTGTAGGTACTTTTCTAATGAGCCAACCAACAAACCTGGTCATGACCACAGCGGCTACCGTTACCGGGCGCGACTGCAGTCTGTAATGTCACCGGTGGTGGCCTTTGAGATCATCAGGATGGACACAATAACACCGTACAAGCCCAAAACCTCGGCAAAGATCAGAATCAGTACCATACCCACATACAGGCGTGGCTGTAGGTTGCTCGCTCGGACTGGAAACCCGGGGACGAAGGGCACAATGATAAGCAAGGGTTCAGCGATGAAAAACGTAGGTCCCGGAAAAGACGCGATAGAAACTCGCGATGCAGAGTAGACGCATCATGACGAGCGTGTATAAACATATTATTCAAAGGGAAAGTTGCATACCTCCAGCATCCCCCACGATACCGATAGCAAAGCCAGCAGCGAGGCCGCAGAGCCCCACGGACAGGCCGGCGCCGAGCATCATGAAGCCTGTGTACAGGGCCATCTTCTCCTTGAGGTCGTTGGTGATGATGACGGAGGCGACGAGGCCGTAGATGGACAGGATCTGGGCCATGATGGCGCACAGCGAGTTCTGCATCATGCGATCCGGGCGCATCACGCCGCACGAGAAGATGGCGCCCGCCGACTTGGCCGTGCCGTACGACGCGCCCATGACTGTGAAGACGATGGCGCAGGCGCATCCTAGACCACCGAAAAAGGACTTTTTTTTTTTTTTTGTCATGATCGGGTGGTGTTTTTTTTGGGTTAGTTTCTATTTAGCCCATTTCACCTTTTTTTGCTGGTAAGGGATAAAAAGGTACGGTGGTAGGGAATGGCCTGGTTGCTTAACTATGGGCAGACATACAGCATACACGGGGCTGTAAACAGCCGGAGGGGTTATGCCGATTAGTGGAGTGTTTTTTTTTTATCAACTAGCATAATGGAAGGTCCTTTTTGTTTGAGAGGGTTCTGGGCTGAGATGTTTACTTACCACCTGTCGAGATCCATGATGCAAGCAGTTTCACGAAATTTCTGCGTTACTGAAACGATACAAGGCTGTGGACAGCACTTGGCTCAACGAGATGGATCCCAGGGAGACATGGCAGCCTTGCGAGGTTTTAACCAGAGGGATAACCCCCTCCATGGACTACTGGACGGTAGCATATATGGAAGACCGGCAGGGCGGGGAGGTGGGTGTTCCCATGATGGATTTGATGTGGCAGCCAAGCATAAGCAGAGAGTAAGATCAAGCTTGGTGATTGGCGTACGCTCTCGTGAACAGGATGACAGCCGCATACCTATTGATTCACCAAGCGGCTCAGGTACCCAGCATTCTCGGGTTATCGCTGCTGACAGGAGTTTGACCGTTCAGGTGAGCATCCGCATCCCAGGGCACGCGATAATGATGATACGATGATATTTTGTAATAGTGTGTATGGAGTATAGATATAGTGGATTAACCCTTTGCTTCCCTTAGGAGAGTCAATACAACTACAAAGACTAATCCATATAGCATCCTGGACTGAAGATGGTGGTTGTACGTTCTGGTGAGATTCGGGCGATACGCTACAGTGCCAGAGGCTTACCGAATGCAGCCGTATCGGTTCGAAGAGTCATCTTTGCGCTCACTTGGCAGTTCAAGTCGGCGGCAAAATTGTCGGCTAAATACCGACCCCAAGCTCTAGCTGTCTGAACGAGGCCACGTATTTAAGTCAAGACTTTGACACACAAGTGCAGGTCTCCTGGAGGTACAGTAGGTACAGGCGCAAGGTGAGAAGTCGAGGTCATGACAATTCGTCATGCCAGCATATGGCCTGGGCGTGTCATACAGTTCTGCGATAGCTAGTGCTATTTATGGGCTGTATTTTTCTAGAAATCCAAGTCGTCCAAGCTTCAGCCATCCAAAAGAAGCAATGTATTTGACACTGCCAATTTGCGAAAAAAAAAAAAAAGCTGTAATCACCCAATCACTATTTTGACCAGATCCCGTCCGAAAATAAGTCTAAACACTATTACTGAGTTTCCCAATATGGGATTTTTGTTACAGGATACCAGGATACCAGGATATCCATCAAATGTGATTGATTGCACCAAAGAAAAGAGAGGGAAAAAAAAAAAAAAAAAAAAAAAAAGAGAGAGAGAGAGAGAGAGAGAACAAAGGGACGAAACCAGATCAACGGGTCAAGACTCCAACCCTTCACAACTTCACAACGGCTGCAGCAATCTCAGCCTTGGCAGAATCAAAGTTATCCATCCATCCGGGGGCTTATCCTTGTCGTTTCATGATATCCCTGCTCGGGTGGTCTTCACACTAACTAGTCTAGTGACTCCGTAGTCGCTAAGCATATCTAAGACCGGGCACTACCCCACCCGTCGATGCTTGTTACTACAGTATGTGGTATATGGGGCGTCTTTGGCCACTAAGAAAGATTTCCTCATGTCATGGGTGGAACACGCTGGCTGGCGCTCGCATGGCTTTTTAGTTGGTTCAAACATGATCCGAAAAAAGACGATTACGATTAATTTTCCATCAATTGTGACGGGATCTATACAAACAAACAAATTTGCCAAAAAGGCCCTTGTTCGTTGTGACTTTCCTTTTTGACTTGACGTCTATCACGGGGGCAAGCAGGCGCGGACAAGCGGGCAGGCAGGCCGTGTCTTTCTCTCTCTCCCCGCCACCCGAACCCGAAGCCTCCCAATTTGAAGAGGACGCGCGTTTCGATGCCGACTGTTTGCGTGTCCAAGCCCACTACTACTTAATTAAGATTTCAATATTACTTATCAACCAAGGCCACTACCGTCCTGTCTGCCAACCTACCAAGCTACTAACTACTACTGCATGCAGGCTGACTAGATCCGATGAACATGTCTGCACACGCACATCACGCCCACGACCCGAACGATAGGTACCGATCGGCGCCAGGTGGATGCCGACCTACTTCGCCGCAATCAACATGTCTTCCTGGATACCGTAGGCACACCTACCTGCCTAAACTCTATCATCCCTATGCAGGATGTAGATCATTGTGAATTCGTCATCTAGACGGAAAAGGCGAGGCTCAGCTGTCAATCCACCACCTGTCATTGATGGCTTCAATTACGAAGCAGTTCTCCTCTCCCTATGTATCACTGCTGTGATGGAGGAACAAGCTCACTCAGTACCCACCCGCAACGGTCTCCATTTTCTTTTCGCTTTTCGATGTTCCACCCCGCTGAGCCACCTGCGAGACGACTCTATGACCGGGACGCGGGCGGAAGAGCTGAAAGTTGTGGGGATGCTGCAATGCGTCCAACAACATAACAGTAGAAATCAATCACTCAACTCATCCGTTGGCCAGGGTTTTTAAACAACCCCCCCGAGAAGATCATCAATGCCTTTTCCAGCCCTGAGGTTTTGGCTTTTTTTTTTTTTTTCTCTCTAGGCAGACAGGTTATTATTTGGCACCTGGTTTTTCTCCTTGCGGCCTCCCGCGATATTCCCCGCCCGTTCCAACCGGTCGCTCAAACGTCTTGTAACGCTAAAGCTCGCCTATCCCTTGTCTCTGTTCGAGTCAGGGCTTCGGGCTCAAAGTAACTCGCTGCGCCAAACACTATTGCGCAGGAACCTCTTTACCAAACAATTTGTTTTTTTTTTCCCATCCTACTCCCCATTTTTATCTTATCGTTGTTCCTCGCTGTCTTGTCTGTCTCTCGCCCTCTCTTTTTTGACCCTATCAATAAGAAGCACCCTATACTCACAGGGGCCTGCTTTCTTTTCTGACCTCTGCAACTTCGACTCTGTCACAGACTTGGCCAGGTCTATCCCCGGGCGAACATCGAACTCCCCACACCCCAAAATCCCTTCCGCCCCCTGGTCAAAAAATAGCCGTCGTTTTGAGCCGCTAGAACGGATCCCTTGGCCGTCAAAACCACTTGGCCCGCCACCCGGACTTCCCACTACGTCCGTTTCTCTCTTGGTCCGGCTTTCTTTTTGCTACTAGCTAGACTGCCAAGGCTGGACTTGAGGTCGAGTCCATCGCAAAGAGTTGCGATAATCTTTTTTTCTTCTTTATTTTTTTCGGTCTTTCGTTTGTTTGCTTTACCTTGGTTCGCGAACCATCTTTACCTTGATTTTTAAATTTTCTTCTCTTATCCTAACTTCCCTTCTACTCATTTGTTGGCTGGATCCACCACTTCTTCGGTCCGGCGCCTTAATATCTAGACTTAGACTAAAATATTGCCCACGGGTGGCCTCGCCCGCACCTTGAACATTAACACCCAGCCGAGACGATTCGATATTCTTTCCCTACCCGTCTCTTGGGGAGGAAAAAAAAAAAACACTCAGGCGCTGTTTGGAGATATTCTGCGCCATTTCATCTTCCTAGTCGGTTGTCGGTTGTCGAAATCGGGAGAGAGAAAAGGAAAGAAAACACTATACACATCAACGCATCAGCTACCATGAGGTTAATATCATCACTGGCCTTGGCGGCATCACTAGCCTCTTCAGCCACAAATGGATCAACGATACCGAGGAGGGACTCCAGTGCGCCAGTTGCGCCGAGAGTAATTGGCCTGGAGACGGAGAGACAGCACATCCCGAACCCGCTGGAGCGGGACAGGTTAAGGAGGAGAGCCACCGTCATGGCTACTCTTGATAACGAGCAGACGTTATACTTTGTCAACGTCTCCATCGGCACGCCACCACAGAAGCTTCGTCTTCACCTTGACACCGGCAGCAGTGACCTGTGGGTCAATACAGCCGATTCGAAACTCTGTTCCATGTCATCACAGCCGTGCAAATATGCCGGAACCTACAGCGCTAACAGCTCCTCGACATATCAATACGTCAGCAGTGTCTTCAACATTTCGTACGTTGACGGCTCAGGGGCCCATGGCGACTATGTCTCCGATATGGTCACGGTAGGCACCACCAAGGTCGACCGTCTGCAGTTCGGAATCGGATACACGAGCAGTTCGGCGCAAGGGATTCTGGGCATTGGGTATGAGGCCAACGAGGTGCAGGTCGGACGTGCTGGGCTCAAGCCGTACCGCAATCTCCCCTCGCGTCTAGTTGAAGAGGGCCTCATCGCTTCCAACGCCTACAGTCTTTACCTCAACGACCTGCAGTCCAACAAGGGCAGCATCCTGTTTGGCGGCATCGACACGGAACAGTACACAGGCACTTTGCAGACTGTCCCGGTCCAGTCCAACGGCGGCCGCATGGCCGAGTTTCTCATTACCTTGACCTCGGTCTCCCTGACTTCGGCAGCCATTGGCGGCGACAATATGGCCCTGGCCGTGCTGCTCGACTCGGGCTCCTCCCTCACGTACCTGCCCGATGACATAGTCAAGAGCACGTACAGCGCCGTGGGCGCCCAGTACGACAGCAGCGAGGGCGCCGCCTACGTCCCCTGCTCCCTCGCCAATGACCAGGCCAAGTCGATGACCTTTACCTTTTCGGGCATTCCCATCGTCGTTCAGATGAGTGAGCTCGTCTTGGATCTGGTGACGTCCAGCGGCCGCCGCCCCTCGTTCCGCAACGGCGTCCCCGCCTGCCTGTTCGGCATCGCCCCGGCCGGCAAGGGGACCAACGTCCTGGGCGACACGTTTCTCCGCTCAGCCTACGTCGTCTACGACCTCGAGAACAACGCCATCTCGCTAGCCCAGACCAGCTTCAACGCCACCAAGAGCAACGTTAAGGAGATCGGCAAGGGCACCAATCCCGTGCCCGGCGCCGTCGCCGTCGCGCAGCCCGTCGCTGCTACTTCGGGCCTGTCGCTCGGCAGCGGCAACAGATCCGGCTCTGGCGCCATCGCCCGGGCCGTCCCGACCCTCTTGCTCCTCGGCACGGCCTTGTCTGGTTCGTTGTTGACTCTGTTCTAGACTTATGGTTGTGTTTTCTTTTTTTGTCAGGTTAAGCATGAAAGCGAGCTGTATTTAGCGTCAAAAAAATTCTTTCTCCATATTTGGGCTTAAAAGTCCCACCATACATGCATATATATATATATACCTTTTTATATAAATATGAACATCGAGGCTGCATGGGTTCACAACTCTTCTGTGACACTGTACTACGGTATCATCTAGTCTATTTAAAGGCATGCAAATCATTACATGTCGACTAGACGGGGACACCATTCCCATCTTCGCTGAGGTATATTCGGGAGCTGAGACGTTGATTTCGGATCCGACATGGAAAAGTCGACCTTGTGCGTTTGGCATCCTTTTTCTCGCCACTAAAATTTATCTATTAAATGTCTGACAGCGAGCGACCAATTATCCTCCAGCCGGGTGATGGGAATCGCGTTTTGATTTCATGCAAACAACAAACAATCATCACCTACTCGGGCGGGCATATCTCAAGCCGCTATCGACTCGTTCACAAAGCCACAGACGGGAGGTGCACAGATGAGAGGTAATGAATCCGGAGAAATGAGTAGATTCAAACCACCCTAGATAATATAAACTGTCTTCCGAGGCAAACATATCCCAAGAACAAATTGCCAACGATCCCATCGCTATCCTCCCAAGAAGTTCCCCAAGACAAAAAAGAAAAAATTGATAAAAAAAATAAAAAAACGAATAAAATCAAAGCAAAGCATCAGTGCACATATCATCCAGTAGCCCACATAAGCCTGACGTAGTCCATCATCCGGTGCAGGAGAAGAAAAAGACAAAAAAAAAAAAAAAAAAAAAAAAAAACCAATATTCCAGGGCTGACGCAGAAACAAGTGTGGTATAATAAGGAAACTCCAGACTCCATCCATCACCACCGGCATGCTAACATCAGACATAATATGGGTAGGAAACAAGGAATTCGCTACCATATCATTCACAAAGGAAATCCAAATAACCGTGATACGGTTTTTCTTCTCAGAGTTTGCTCGGTCATCATCTTGCAAGCTTGGAAAGCAAAGTTTCCCATGCTAGTCCCGATTCAAGGAACATCAAGAGCCAAAGACCCTCAGGGTCAGATGAAGACGATGGTGGTATCATCCAAAGCAGTATTCGCTTCTTAGTTTTGGCAGGCCGAGACAAGCCCAAGGAGTGTAAACCACGCCGGCCTGTATCTCTTGTCATCCTGGACCATGTCGTCTCCGCCGTCCACGACTTGGCCCATCTGGACGCTGAGCCAGTACCTCACGTAGCAACGGGTCGTCCTTGTCCTTGTCGACATGGTGTACCCTCACATGCCGCTGCAGGTTGTCGGGTCTAGGGTATTTATGTTCCCGATCTGGACAGAAAGGACATATATATCCTGGTGACTCGTGCACTAGACCGTGTCTAATCATCTCGTTCTTGCGCTTGAAACCTTTTCCCCCTTCGCTACGAGGGCAGTTCTTGACTGAACAGTACCACGGGCGCGACGAAGAGTGCACGTTGGCGTGTGAATTGAGAAGATATTGGGTATGAAACGGCTGTGCGGGACACCCTGGAAACGTACACACAAAGGTCCCATGTTGCATTGACAGACCTTCGGCATTATTGCGCTCAGAGGAAGCGGTTTGCGCATTCGCAGGCGGTGATACATAATCTCCGGTGCTGCCGGGAGTCTCGGTTGCGCTGCTGCTGCTATAGTCAATGCTGTGACGCGGGTAATTGTTTACCGGGTGATGAGAGTAGTAAGGGCTTGGGGCGGCTGAGAGACTGTATCCAGGCGATGGGATGTCTGATCTTCGATAGCCTTCGTTTGGTGACAGCGGTGGTGAACCAACGGTCAAACTGCCAAGTGGCGGCAGTCCACCTGGCGGAGAATGCGGGAAAACTGAGCCGCGGCGACTTCCGGGGCTTGTCTCGCCAAAACTGCTGATATCTCCAAAGGTATCGCGAATGGACGGTAGAGGATTTTGACTAGCGTTCGAATCTGACCTCGGTGAAACTCCTTGAATCGGCGGCAGCTCACCAGCGTGGTTGCGTGTCGAGATTGATGCTGGAGATCTGAGTATCCCGGCGTACATTGGTGAGAGGCCCGACTGCGGCGGCGAGTGGGCGTATGCACTACTGCGCGGGCTGTATGGAGATGTGGCACTGAGAGGTGGATTTCGGTCTTCCGCTATTCGCTCTTTGTCATCCCTCTCCAACTCGCCCCCTGAGCTCTTGAGGGGGCCATCGCGCCTACCTCCCCTCTCCACTATGATCCTGTCACGATCTGACGATACATTGAGAGTCGTGGGTGGCCGCGACTTGACATTGCCGATTCCAGCTCGATGGTCGCCAAAATTCAGCGCGCCGAGGGCACTGCTAGCCAGAGATTGCAGATCATTTAAAGCTGGAGGGGATCCTTCCCCTGTGGGCCGCGGCGTGGTCCTCGCGTCCACTAACATAGCGTCTATCTTGTTTGGCGCGCTTGGAGCAGCGAAAGACTGGCTCTGAGATGTCTTGCTGCCTCTTCGACTGGAAGCCAGGACGCCAAGCTCGTCGCCAGAATCATCCGAGTCGAGGTTCTCTGTATCGTCGGAACAATCCGAGGGTAGAGCCTGACGCGCAGCTCGATACGCCGTTTCCCTATTCCTACCATCCGTATCGAGGAATGAGATCAGCACCGCATCACCGAGGTTTGCCCTGCGTCCCGAGCGACCTGATTTGCCTTCTGATCCTTCGGGGCTGGAGGCGTCGTCTCCCTCGCGATTTTGGTCGGCAAGTTCCAGAGATGATGTGGGGGATAGCTTGAGGTCGACCCTCTCTCGGGGCCGAAACAATGGGCTGTTTTTTGGTACCACTTCATCGGGATCGTAAACGTCTTCTCGGGCGGCGGTACCTGGAGTAGTTGTCCACGATGTCATGGCGCATTTGTCTATTGTTCTTGCAGCTCAGGCGATGACTTGTTGGGTTTCAGTGCGCCATGAGCGCGTGGCGGGAGCTGGCATATAAACGAAGAAGAGTGCCGGGTCTTTTGGGTTGCTCGTCGGTGCTTTAAGGCTCAGCGAATCGATGGGTAGCGGGTCGAAGTCCGAGAGCCTGTATGTTTGCTGTTTTCCTTATACTCCACGCTATGACGGAAAACTAGGCTTCTTATTGACATCAATTTGAAGAAGTTGATCCGAAGCTCAGTAAACAGCTTCGTCCATACAGTACTACTCTCGCCCAGGTGAGAATGGTAGACAGGAATCTGCAACAGTGCAGAATAGTCAGTTCTGGGTGATGCGACTTTTTGCTTGTCGGTGATTGGCAGTCGAGTGTGATCAGAACCATACTTTCGAGCAACCTTACCTGTCGTTCTTTATGTTCAATCTTGTTTCTTTTGCCCCCAAAAAAAATCATACGGCAGTTAAAGGGGGTTGCAATGCCGTGGCGTTGGTTCGGTCTGGGCAAAACGACCAGAGCCTCCTCAGCTCCGTTCCCCAGCGGGGGTGTAGGGCGTTATGCTAAAAGATAGTCCAGCAACACCCAGCGATGCGATGGATGCAAAGGATGTGGGCTGCCGTACAGTGTGCGCTGTACTGTGATCTGGGGAGAGCGGGGGGCGTCACGGTGCCAATAATAATCTAAAGTTTGTGACGAAAGCCAAAAGGTGCGTACGCTTGATTTCAGGCAAGAACAGGTATGTAGGTTATTTCATGGGAAGAAAGTCAATCAACGTCGAAAATAGATGATAGGGGGTATGCAAAATGAACGAAAAAAACAATAACAGCAAAAAAAAGACAATTAATTGCAGGCACAACCCTCCGTATGGTGAGTGAGTGGGGAGCAATAGATTGATAGCGACAACCCGGTCGCAATCTGGCTGAGTCCTTTGTCTGGGGGGGCGTCTGGATGCGCGTAACGACTCGTGAGGTAACACTTGGGAGGCGGGGGGTTTTCCTTTTTAATTGCGCTTGTTGTTGTTCATGGAACGAAGCAGGCGGGGCCACATTCAGCTCTTGGTTTTGCTTCTCCTTGTCTTTATTTTGTTGCTGAGAAGACTGGTAACGAAGCGGCTGACAAGGCTGTTGATTGTACCAAGGTAATTACAGCACAGAAGCTCTTTCTTGGTTGCCTGTCTCGTTGTCGTGCGGGAGAAAATATTGACTGTTTTTTTTATCAGGTAACTGATGAAGACCGGTGACGAAATTCAAGACGTATGACAGCTGGGGGGTTTTTGTAGGAGTGAGCCAGATAAGTGGTGAAAGGAATGCAGTCTGGTGTATTCAGTGAGTCTCCAGCAGCGGGGAAGTGCCCATTTTGTTGACCAAGTCTCGTGAAGGATGTAGGCAAGCAAACAACGGGAGTCAAAGGGAATCTGCCCGGCTTGCCTTAGTCGGCCTTACCCTTCCGCTCTCATAAATACAGCAAGGTAGGTACTTAATTTGAGGTAGGTACTTTCTAGCTAGGGCAAATAAGTAATAATTACAAAGTAAAACAGACACACTGATCCATCCGAGGCAGGATAAAAAAAACAAATAAAAAAAAAAAAAAAAAAAAGACAAAAGAGAGAAGGAAATTACCACCTAGAGCAAGCTAGAGGATAAATGAAAATAAGTAAAATCTAAATAAAATGGACCCTTCCCGCAACATTGGTTGAACAAGGGTTCCCAAGTATCTTGCCGCCTTACCAGGGGTCTTTGCAAGTACTCGCCTGCGCAGTTATTTCGGTAGGAGGGAGCAATGAAGACGAAAAAAAAAACATCCAATGCGCCTTTTCTGTAAAAATTCACCGTATACAACCTCGCCCAAAATCACC